>NW_006409036.1:445018-446337 GCF_000296735.1 Chrysochloris asiatica | reverse complement strand
ATGGCACCTAACAACAACAATGGTCTAATGCCTTTGCATAGTCAATAAAATGTAGGTAAACATCTTTGCAGTCCTGGTGTGGTGCTGTAGATAAGCACCATATTCTAACCACAAGTTTAGCAGTTCAAACCCACCAGCCGCTCTTTGGAAACACTATACAGGGTTGTTATGATTCAAAACTGACTGGACAACACTTAACAACAACAATATCCTTCTGCTATTCTCTCATTTCAAGCCAAAATACATTAGTTATTTGTAGTGATATCCCTCATCTCATGGCCTCTTCTGAGTCTGACTTGAATTTCTAACAGTTCTCTGTTGTTGTACTATGCAACCATCTTTAAATTATCTCCAGTGAACATTTCTTGTTTATAATATAAATCACAGTGTTTAAGAATTTCTGCTTTCTGTTGGGTCATCTTTCTTTTAAGTAGGCACAAATATGGATCTCTTTCAGTTGACTAACCTGGAAGTTGTATTCCAAATTTCTTGATAGGCGAGAGAGAACTTTAGTGTTGGGTCCACTAGTTGTGAGACAGGCATTGGGCCACACCCCCCAGAATACACATCTCATTCCATGTGTACAGAGTCCACACTCCAAGAACTGAGCAACAGACCTCCTCAGCCCCACGTGATTATCACAGATAACCTCCTCCTAGTACAGACTTGCTTCCAGAAGATCACAAAGCCCCCAAGTTAATGCTCACTTACTTCTGCTTCTGTAATGGCCCACTTGCCTTCCCACTGCTCCCTCCCTGCCATATATTTGAAATAGCAAATACCAGCCTTACACACATCCCTTCACCCATCCTATAACGTCCCGAGAACCCAAATACTATATAGGCAGTGTCCTCCCTCTGAAGAGATGGGTCTCAGCCTCTGGATAAGAATCCGTTGAGCCATGTCAGCACAATAAAGATCTTCCTTTGTAATAACCTGTGTGGCATTGACAACTCCTTCAGAGCGAATCTGGTAACAGTTGAACCATCTCAGTTGCTGGTCCATCAATTCCTGGAGCCTTGGTTTCGCCAGTGCTTTCAGTACACTTAAACATCTTCCTCTAATACCAGAAGTTCTTGATCATCTGCTACCTCCTGAAATGGTTGAACACCTATTAATTACTTTTGGTGTGTTGTTGTTGTTGTAGGGTGCCATTGAGTTGGTATCGACTCATAGAAACCTTGTGAACAGCAGAACGAAACACTGCCCAATCCTGGGCCAATCTCACTAGCGTTGCCATGGTTGAGTCCATCGATGCTGCCACTTGGCCAATCCATCTCGGTGGGGGTCTTCCTCTTTTTCTCTGACCCTCCACCTTA
>NW_006409036.1:412238-443878 GCF_000296735.1 Chrysochloris asiatica | reverse complement strand
TTAACAGAGATGAGTGAGTGCCTCCTGTGCCGCCTCACTTTCTTGAAAGATTTCAATTTTTATTCCATGGCAACTTAGACATTGGCTACCCAAAAGGAGGGGGCTTATAAAGGCAAGAAGTGACTGGCTTACAAGCTTTCAAGAGGGAGCCTAGTTCCAGAAGGGGCAGGGATAGGTACAATCTCCACTGAATGATTTCCAATCTGTTGGGACCGGGCTGGTGAAAGAAAATGGGGATAAGATTCTTGTGGTACAATAGTGAATAATTGCCATCAGGACTGACTGTGAGGATCGGAAATGTAGAAGTCGATATTTTTTGACAAAAGGAGAGGAGTGATTGATTTTGCAGTCCAGGAGCAGAGGTCCCTGGGACCATCAAGTGAGAAGAACGGAAAGCGGGACATTACCCAGAGAGACAGTGATGCCAGGGATGGAGACAGAGATGATGATGTGGACAGATAGAGTGTCTGAGGACACTGGACCCAGGGAGGGAAAGGGGCTGTGTGCTGACAGCTGGGGGGCAGGCCTGTAGAGTGTACTCTTTGGTTATTTGATGATGCATGGAGGGGATTGTAATCATTACAATGAAACGAAATACAACAAGATGAATGTAAAACTGATGTTCTCTCATGTAAACTCACATAATTCACAATAAAAACTTAAAAAAAAAAAAAAAAAAAAATGAAAGGCATACACATAGACTTTGTACCAAAAAGAAATCGTCACTGTTCAACCATTTCAAGAGGTGACATATATTCAAAAGCCAATGATCCTGATGGAAGAAGTCCAAGGTGTATTGAAGACATTGGCAGAGAACAACATGCTGGAAATTTATTAAATACAAATTGAAATCTTTCAGCAAATTGATGAAACACTGGAGTTACTCATTCATCTATACCAAGAAATTTGGAAGACAGTTACCTGGCCAACTGACTGGAAGAGATCCATATTTATTCCCATTCCAAAGAGAGGTGACCCACAGGAATTCAGATATCATCGGAAAATATCATATCACATGCAAGTAAAATTTTTCTAGAGATAATTCAAAAACATTTGCAATCATACATTG
Organism: Chrysochloris asiatica; assembly: GCF_000296735.1. Lineage (NCBI taxonomy): Eukaryota > Metazoa > Chordata > Mammalia > Afrosoricida > Chrysochloridae > Chrysochloris > Chrysochloris asiatica. Next base: position 442,809 of record NW_006409036.1, on the reverse strand, counting down.
ACATAGAACTGACAGACATTCAAGTCAGATTCAGATGTGGACATGGAACAAGGGATACCATTGCTGATGGAGATGGATCTTGGCTGAAAACAGAGAATATCAGAAATATGTTTACCTGTGCTTTATTGATTATGTAAAGGCATTCAATTGTGTGGATCATGACAAGCTATTGACAACATTGTGGGAAATGAGTGTTCGAGAACAAACTATTGTTCTCATGAGGAACCTGTACGTAGACCAAGAGGCAATTGTTCAAATAGAACAAGGGAACACTGAATGGTTTAGAATTATAAAAGTCATGTGCCAGGGTTATATTCTTTCACCATACTTATTCCATTTGTATGCTGAGCACATAATTCGAGCATCTGGACTATATGAAGAAGAACGTGGCATCAGGACTGGAGGAAGACTCATTAACAACCTGCAGTATTCAGATGATGCAACTTTTGCTTGAATTTGCTGAAAATGAAGGGAACTTAAAATACTTACTGATCAAGATAAAAGACCACAGCCTTCAGTATGGGTTACACATCAATGTAAGAAAACAAAAATCCTCACCACTGGACCAATAAAGAACATCCACATAAATGAAGAAAAGATTGAATTTGTCAAAGACTTCATTTTGCTCAGATCAGGCATCAACACTCATGGAAGCAGCAGTCAAGAAAGCAAATGATGTATAACATTAGGCAAATCTGCCACACAAGACCTCTTTAAAGTGTTCAAGAGCAAAGATGTTTGAGGACTAAGTTTCGCATGGCCCACCCATGATATTTTCAATAGCCTTATATGCAAGTGAAAGTTGGACAGTGAATAAGGAAGACTGGAGAAGTATTGATGCATCTGAGTTATGGTGTTATAGGAGAATATTAAAAGCACCGCTACCTGCCAAAGGAATAAACAAATCTGTGCTGTTTAGTATAGCCAGAATGCTCCTGGAAAGCCAGTGTGGCCAAACTTCATCTCTTATACTTCAGATATATGATCAGGAGGGACCTGTCCCTGGAGAAGGACATCATGCTTGGTAAAGTGGAGGGTCAGAGAAAAAGCAGAATACCCCCAACAAGATGGATTGGCACAGTGGCAGCAGCAATGGGCTGAAAGATAGCAATAACTGTGAGTTTGGCCCAGGACCAGGCAGTGTTTCATTCTATTTTGCACAGGATCGCTATGAGTCAGTACTAACTCGATGGCATCTAACAACAACAACATAGCTTTGAGTATCAAAATAAGACACAAACTACCACAATACAACAAGCTGACAGATGGATAGTGGAGCTTTATAATAATGATAATAATTACATTGTGGAAAAGCTTACTATTAGAGACTATTGTTAAAAAAAACAAAATCCACATATATTATTCTCATAGAAATGAAGCTTCTATTGCTACTGTTTAGGTTATATAAATGTGACAACTGAGCCACAAAAATAAGTAACTGACTGTCAGAAGTGCTCCCTCCACTAATTCCAGTAACTGTTTCTTGAATGAAAAATGAATGGTAAGAATTTATAGTTAGAGGAATAGAGCATACTTGATAGGAAAAAGTAGAAGCATTTTTAATGTCTACAGAACAACGGTTAAGATGTCTGAGCAATAAATTCTTGTGAGATTGGGAACATAAATGTAACCATTTTGGGGACTGAGAGCATGAGATGGATAGAATCTGTCTGGTTAGGAGAAATGTAATCAACACAACCTAAAAGGATGCTTGAGCCCTGGTGTGGTGGTGTAAAATAAGTACTGGACTGCTAATCACCTGATCGGGTCACCTCAAACCAGTCACTCTTGGAAAACAGGTCCCTAGTCCTGGTGTGGCGCTATGGGTTAATGCGCCAGACTGCAAAGCTGTTTGAATTGCAAGGCCGGCAGTTCAAGCTCACCAGCTGCTCCTTGGAAACCCTATATGGGGTCGCTATGAGTCGGAATCGACTCAACGATTCGGTGTTGTGTTCCCAACAACAACATCACTCCACCCTGTCATTATTTCCTCTCCTCGATGTATGTTTTAGCTAATTTAGGTTGGAATGTTGTTGATTGTAATGATTTCCCAGTTACACCTGGAGCCAAATCCCGTTAATGAGCATCAGGATAAATAGATGCCAAGTGGTTAATCATGCCCTTCTCTAAGATGTATATTAGGGACATGTGACTCCCTGGTAATTTAGTGTGAATGTTAGCTCACCAACATGTAGTACATGACTAGCATTGTCAAGAAATGGAATAAATATTACCTGCAACTATTAGGTAGTTAAAACAGGGAAAGAAGGGGAGCTTAAGTCATACTAGGTATGGCCTGTCTCAGCAGGAAACAAGCCAACCTCAGCAGTGAGGAATTTCTAAAAAGAGGAATGGGATGGGGGAGACTATTCTTTAAAGAAAATAGAGTTAGTTAAGAGGGGTAGGTAGGTGAGAGGAGATACTATTTTAAGGAAATATAAAGTTAGTTAATGATAAACTGAAACCCAGGAAACAGAATTCAAGGAAACTGTATATGGACCAATTTCCTGGACTGGTTACCCGGGCACTCAAACCAGGAGAATAGCCCAGTCTCCTGATAAAGGGGTATATAAAGAAGCCAAATTGTCTGGGTCTGCACCTTTTCTCCTTTCACAAAGTGGATGCCTGCCCTTACCTCTCTATAAGGACGTCTATGCTAATAAACCTGTTTTTCTTTTACCTAAGGCTCTTGCGTCTCTAATTGCTTTTGCATGGAGTCATGTTGTTGTTAAGTGCCTTCAAGTGGGTTCTGACTCATAGCGACCCTGTATAGAGTTTACAAGGAGCGTCAGGTGAATTTAACCACCGAATTTGCAGTTCAAACTGACCTTATGGTCGTATACTTAACCCTACAGCACCGCACAGAACCATAGGTCAACAGTTCAAACCCACCAGCTGCTCCTCAGAAACCCTAGACAGGGTTGCTATGAGTAGGAAGTGACTCAACACTTAACAAATATGTTACATCTTCCCAATTGTTTGGAAGGATAGTAACACTGTTCCAGAACAAAACTCCAACCATGACACAACCATAAGCAAATCTAAATCTAACACTCATTAAGAAAGAGTTTGCTGCCAGTGTTCCATTGGCCTGTATTTCCTAGTTGTTGGTGGTGTTGTTGCTAAGAGTCATCAAGTCAGTTCCAACTCATAGCAACTCCAAGGAGTGGCTGGTGACTTTGAAACATTAAACTTGTGGCTCAAACTAACCTTGTGGTTCACTGCTTATCCTACAGCGCCACACTCCGGCCTTCTTACTAAAGACTTTTCTCTTTCTCTGCTTCACCTGGAGTGGTTGTTGATTGGACTCAAAAGCTCCAGGGCATCAGACCCAAGATTTTGGAGTAACAAGGTATTGAGATCTAAGGAAAGTTCCCTAATCACTGAGGCAGGAGGGAGACTCTCAGAATATGATTAAGTTTAGAAAGGAAGAGAAACTGTTTTTACTAAGTACCGTTCAGTCCAATTTGACTCAAAGCAACCATGTATTGTGTTGCTGTTGTTGTCAGGTGCCATCCAGTCGGTACCGACTCATAGCCACCTTATGCACAGCAGAACGAAACACTGCCTGATCCTGGGCCAACCACCCTACTGTTGTCACACTTGAGCCCATTGATGCTGCCACTTGACCAATCCATCTCACTGGGGGTCTTTCTCTTTTCCTCTGACCCTCCACCTTACCAAACATGATATCCTGCTCTAGTGACTGGTCCCCCCTGACAATATGTCCAAAGTATGAGAGATGAAGTTTGGCCATCCTGGCCTCCAAGGAGCACTCTGGCTGCACTTCTTCCAACACAGATCTGTTGGTTCTTTTGGCAGCCCATGGCACTTTTAGTATTCTCCTCCAACACGGTAACTCAAAGGCATCAATTCTTCTATCGTCTTCCTTATTCACTGTCCAGCTTTCACATGCATATAAGGTTATTGAAAATACTATGGCCTGGCTGAGGCGCACCTTAGTCCTCAAGCTGACATCTTTGCTCTTCAACATTTTAAAAAGTGTTGAAACCATGTATAGTTTGAAAGCTATGTGTATATAGGGTTTCCAAAAAGTGCCTGGTAGGTTTTGTGAGAAATAACTCTTGCGGGCGTGGCCCATTGGCAGAAAGTCATGAGATTCCTAGGCCTGGCAAACAGACTGTTGATTTACACACAAGGAGGGATACTTAACCTGACTGTTCTAGGACCGATGTTGTTGTGAAGTGCCTTTGAGTCGGTTTCAACCCATAGCAACCCTGTATAGAGTTTCCCAGGAGCAGCTGGTGAGCTTGAACCACTGACCGCTGACCTTGCAATTCAAATGACTTTGCAGTCTGGCACATTAACCCATTAACCCCCAGGACTCTGTTCTAGGACAAGGAAATTTAAATAAGAATACAGCCATTAAGACAATGAGCAAGCCATATTGGCTTCTCTGTGGGGAGGGAAATTGGGATGTGCTACTCTGGTAGCGTAGTGGTTACGAATCGGGCTGCGAACCTTAAGGTTAGCGGTTCGAAACTACCAGCCGCTCTGCGGGAGAAAGATGAGGCTTTCTATTCCCGTAAAGATTTACACCCTCGGAAACCCTGTACAGGGTCGCTATGGGTCGGAACCGACTCGACGGCACTTAACACCAACAACAACAACATAGAATTGTAGGTGGGGAACCGGAACTGGAGGAGGGGCTTTTGGGAGACAAGAATTAAAAACCTTTTGTGACGGGCCATGTGGTGCATTCGTCCGTGTGGAATGGGTTGGGAGCCCGATTTTCTAAAATCGAATAAAGAAAACCCCACGCTCGCTACAATGAGTACAGATTGGATTGTTTAAGCATTTGTCAATCTCACAGTTTGAACCAACAACCTTGCTGTTAGAAATCCAATGCTTATCCTACAGAGTCACACCAGTACTCCCATGACTGTATAATCTGTAAATGAAATGATGCGGATCACATCACCCCTGTTTACCTCTAGAATTTGCCTACTCAAAGCTCTGCTTGCCACCATACCTGTCTCTCATAACAAATGCTAAGAAGGTATTGCCTGAGCCACAGGTTCCCTTTGTGGTGGAGCTTCAGCTCAGCTCTGAAATTGGGCAAAGAATGGCCTCAGGAATCTCTTCTCTGAAAAGGCCCAGCTGAATTCCTCCTTCCAGAGTCAGTTCAACTTTAGGTCAGAGGAGGAATGGGCAAAGTTACTGTTTCTGAAGGCTCAGGGGTTGAAGTCTCACAGAGGCTAATTAAACCCATTGTTCTATTGTTACTCTAGTCTCCGAGCAATTTAAGAACTGATTTAATGAGCATCTGTATTCTATTGTTAGGAGTCCTGGTGGGGCACCATAGAATCAACACTACTTGTTCACTGAGCAACCCAACCCTACCACACTTAACAACAGCTGAGCAATTAGCTTTCCAGATGTATAAAAGTAAAAACACAGAGAACTGTTTCTAATTTTTCACCCTTAGAAACATCTGTTGTTGTTGTTGTTAAGTGCCTTTGAGTCAGTTCTGACTCATAGTGACCCTGTATAGGGTCCAATGAGAGGCTGCTGAGTTTGAACCACCAACCTTGTGGCTCAAACCAACGTTGCACTCCAGCGCATTAACCCACAGCACCACACCAGGACTCCTTGTTGTTGTTGTTGTCAGGTGCCATCGAGTCGGAACCGACTCATAGCGACTCCATGCACAGCAGAACGAAACAATGTTCGATCCTGGGCCAACCTCACCACCGCTGCCACCCCCGAGTCCATCAATGATGCCACCTGGCCGATCCATCTCGTTGGAGGTCTTCCTCTTTTTCTCTGACCCTCCACCCTACCCAGCATGACATCCTTCTCCAACGATTGTTTCCTCCGGACTACATGTCCAAAGTAGGAGAGACGAAGCTTAGCCATCCTGGCCTCCAAGGAGCACTCTGGCTGCACTTCTTCCAAAACAGATCTATTGGTTCTTTTGGCAGTCCATGGCACCCTCAGTATTCTCCTCCAACACCACAACTCAAAGGCATCAATTCTTCTACGATCCTCTTTATTCACTGTCCAGCTTTCGCATCCATAAGAGGCCATTGAAAACACAATGGCCTGGGTCAGGCGCACCCTAGTCCTCAAGCTGACATCTCTGCTCTTCAATACTTTAAAAAGTTCCTGTGCAGCAGATTTGCCCAGTGCAATACGTCGTCTGATCTCTTGACTGCTACTTCCGGGAGTGTTGATAGTTGATCCAAGAAGAATGAAGTCCTTGACAACTTCAATCATTTCTCCATTGATAAGAATGTTGTTTATTGGTCCAGTGGTGAGGATTTTTGTTTTCTTGACATTGAGATGCAATCCATATCGAAGGCTGTGCTCTTTAATCTTCATAAGTAAATATTTCAAGTCCTCTTCACTTTCAGCGATCAAGGTTGTATCATCTGCATATCGCAGGTTGTTAATGAGTCTTCCTCCAATCCTGATGCCAGGACTCCTAGAAATGTCTTATTGTTGTTACTAAGTGCTGTTGAGTCGGTTCCAACCCTTAGCGACCCTATATAGGGTTTTGTATAGGGTTTCCGAGGAGCGGCTGGTGAAATTGAACCATCAGCCTTGTGGTTCAAACAAACATTGCAATCCGGCACATTAACTCACAGCATCACACCAGGATTCCATTTTGGTGATGGTGGTTACGTGCCGTGGAGTCGGTTCCGACTCATAGCGACCCTGTACAGGGTTTCCGAGGCCGTAAATTTTTACCGGAACAGAAAGCCTCATCTTTCTCCCATGGGATAGCTGGTAGTTTCGAACTGCTGACCTTGCGGTTCACAGGCTGATTCGTAACCACTACGCTCCTTAGGATTCCATTTTAGACCCAGATAATTATATCTACCCCCTGAGTACTTCCTTCCAGTGCTTTTTTTATCCCTGGGTCTGATCTCCATTGTTCACTGTACTCTCCAGTGAATATTTCCTCAATCTTTGTAATGAAGTTTCTTTTGTCTAATGAAAGCAAGAGTAAGTGCATTTTTCAAGGCTACAAGTGGGTCCTGAGCACTTTGACTTGATTCCTCTATGGAGAGGAGTGTCAACACCCAACTCCAAAAAATCATCCTGATAACTTTCCCATCACTTTCTCTTCTTACTATTGAAGGTAAATTCTGCAGAAAGTGCCAGGCACACAGCTAAATGAAATGATGACAAATAGATTGTCAGTCTGAATAACAGAACTCTGGGGCATCTACATACAGCTTTACAAGGTCAAATTTTCTAGACCAGAGGCTATGGGCCATCTGTATCGAATTCACAAAGGACTAATTTTAAAACCAGACTCAAACATTATTAGACCACTTCCAGAAAACACATAGGTAGAATCTTTAGGAAGTTTCCCTTTGAGTGAGCCCTTTGAGTTAGAGACCAATTAACAGGGAGGAAACTTTTTTAACAAACAGGGCAAATGAATTTGAGATTCACAATTTAAAAAAAAATAAATGAAAACTTTTCTGTAATTTGGTCACCATGGGTTCAGTTTTGTGGCCAGTGGGTCACTCTTCCATTTGAAAGAGCTCTGCACCAAGACCCCATGGATGTGACCTGCTTTGTAGAGCACATGACAAGTTACCATGTGAGACCCTAGACTTCTGTGTCATGATAAGTCCCTAGTTGTTAATTCGAAGATGTGGTGCTTTTCCTGACCACACCAAACCCACGTAGTATCTTCCCTAAATCTTCATTTTGACTTTTGTGTGGAACACTAGGAATCAATTTTAGAAAAATAGATGAGTCCTTGAACTTGATAAGGAAAAGGAAGGCTCATATTTAGCTGCAGAGTTTCCCCAAATGTGGTTATTTAGTGTGGGCTTTTGTTTAAGCGCTTTCACATCTTTAAACCTTACATACTCAGAGCATTCTTTCCCACGGAAAAGTCTATTTGGGTAATAAAATCAGAACCTGCCACTGATTTAGCACAGGTTTGGTAATCATTATGAATGTCTAGATAAGAAATGTCTCAGACTTTTCAGGTTAAATGTTTCCTGCTGTAAATACTTAGCTCTGCCCCTAAGTATTTGCTGTGGTGCTGTGGGTAAATGCCCCGGACTGCAAAGTTGGTTTGAACCACAAGGTCAGTGGTTCAGGCTCACCAGTTGCTCCATGGAAACCCTATACAGGGTAGCTATGAGTCGGAACCAACTCGACAGCACTTACCAACAACAACCCCTTTACACATGAGCTTAGCTGTGTGGCTTAGTTTCCTGTGGCTGCTGCAACAAAATACCACTACCTGGGTGACTGAAAACAACAGGGATTTATTCTCTCAATTTTGAAGTCCAGAAGTCAGAAATCAAGCAAGGTCACCGTCTCCAAAGGCTCCATAGGAAGGGCCTGCCTTGCCTCTTCCTATGTCTTCCAGCTGTCAGCATTCCTGGGTTTATGGCTCCATCACTCCAATCTCTGCCTCCAAATTCACATGCCTTCCTCACTCTCAAAACTACCTCTCCTTTGATCTTATAAGGATACATTTAGAGTCCTCTCAGATAAGCCAAAATATGACCTTGAACATACCCCACCTGAATTTAGAGATCATCTCAAAAACAAATTTGATGCATTAGACACTAAAGGCCGAAGACCAGAAGAGTTGTGGGAGGACATCAAGAACAACATACAGGAAGAAAGCAAAGGGTCATTAAGAAAATATGAAAGACAAAAAGGACAGAATGAATGTCAGAAAAGACTCTGAAACTTATTCTGCATTGTAGAGATGCTAAAGCAAATGGAAGAAATTAGAAGGTAAAAGAATTGAATAGAGAATTTCAAAGGGCACTCAAGAAGACAAAATCAAATATTATAATGAAATATGCAAAGATATGAAGTTAGAAAACCCAAAAGGAAGAACACACTCAGCATTTCACAAGCTGAAGGAACTGAGAAAAAAATTCAAAGCTCAATTTGAAATAGTGAAGGATTCTATGGACAACAATAATGAATGATGCAGAAAGCATCAAAAGAAAATGGAAGGAATATGCAGAATCACTGTACCAAAAAGAAATGGTCGATGTTCAACCATTTCAAGAGGTAACATATGATCAAGAGCCAATGATACTGAAGGAAGAAGTCCAAGGTGCACTAAAGGCATTGGCAAAAAACAAGGCTCTGGGAATTGATGGAATAAGAATTGAAATTTTTCAACAAACTGATGCAACACTGGAGGCACTCACTCATCTATGCCAAGAAATTTGGAAGACAACTATCTACCTGGCCAACTGATTGGAAGAGATCCATATTTGTGCCCGTTCCAAAGAGACAATATCATTAATATCGCCTGCAAGGAAAATTTTACTAAAAATAATTTTTAAATGGCTGCAACAGTACATTGATAATTTACAGGTTCAAGCCAGATTCAGATGAGAGTGTGGAACGAAGGATATCATTGCTGCCGGAGATGGATCTTGACTGAAAACAGAGAATACCAGGAAGATGTTTACCTGTGCTTTATTGACTACACAAAGGCTTTTGATTGTGTGGATCATGACAAGCTATGGACAACATTGTGAAGTATGAGTATTCCAGAACACTTCCTTGTGCTCCTGAGGAACCTGTACATAGACCAAGAAGCAATTGCACCTCAATGCAAAGAAAACAAAAATTCTCACACAGGACCAGTAAATAACATCAAGATAAATGGAGAAAAGATTGAAGTTGTCAAAGACTTCATTTGGCTCAAATCAACCATCAACACTCATGGAAACAGCAATCAAGCAATACTGCATGAGGCAAATCTGCTGCACAAAACCTCTTTAACATGTTCAAGAGCAAAGATGTCAGTTTGAGGACTAACACGCCCCTGACTGAAACCACAGTAGTTTCAATCACCTCATATGCATGTGAAAGTTGGACAATGAAGAGAGAAGACTGAGAATATTAAAAGTACCATGGACTTCCAAAAGAACAAACAAATCTGTGTTGGAAGAAGTACAGCCAGAATGTTCCTTAGAAGCCAGGTTGGCCAGACTTTGTCTCTCATATTTCAGCCATATTATCAGGAGGGCCAAGTCCCTGGAGAAAAACATCATGCTAAGTGAAAAGGGGGGTCAGCGAGAAAGAGGAAGGCTTCCAATGAGACATATTGGCACAGTGGGAGCAGCAAGGGGCTTAAGAATAATAATGATTGTGATATTGGTAGAGGACCAGGCAGTGTTTTATTCTGTCGTGTGTAAGGTCACTATGAGTTGGTACCAAACAGATAATCCCCAACACTTCCTCTCAATATCTTAATTTGATTCACATTTGCAAAGGCCCTGTTCCCAAATATGTTCATATTCACAGGTTATGGAGATTAAGGCGAAAAGGTATAGCATTTGGGGGGAAACAATTCAGCCCACTACACTGTATTGCAATGATGACATTGTATAAAAAAAAAAAAAAAAAAAACAAGTGGGGAGCAGATTTGACCTGTATACATGAACCCCTGAGCAGGTAATTTGAAGGGGACACTGTAAAATTCAATGAATAAGTCACATCTAGCTACTTTTCTTTACTGAGACTCATCTACTAAAAGGCCCAGGATGATTATATTACTCAGACTCTGCCTTATCTCCCTGACCAGAGATGATGTAACTCTCAGCCCTTCCACTACCCTGACTTGCTCTGAGCACTGTTGTTGTTAGGTGTTGTAGCATTGATTGTGAGTCATAGTGACCCTATGCAAGACAGAAGGAAACACTGCCCAGACCTGTGCCCATCTTCATAGCTGTGGCCATGTATGAGCCCATCACGGCGGCCACTGTGTCAATCCATCTAATTGAGGGTCTTCCTGGGGGTTTTTTGACCCTTTGCTTTACCAAGCATTATATCCTTCTCCAGGAATTGGTCCCTGGTAACATGTCTAAATTACATAAAACAAAATCTCAGCACCCTTGTTTCTATAGAGCATTCTGTCTGTATTTCTTCCAAGACAGATTTGTTCATTCTTCTGGTAGTTCATGATATATTCAATATTCTTTGCCAGCATTCAAAAACATCAACTCTTTTTCATTATTCATTATTCAGCTTTCATTTGCATATGAGGCGATTTAAAATATCACAGTTGGGTCAGGTACGCCTTAGTTCTCAAAATGACATCTTTACTTTTTAACATTAAAAAGATATATTTTGTAGCAAATTTACCCAGTGCAATAAATGCTTTGATTTCTTCCTGCTACTGCCCAGGAGTGGGCAGTGTTTTGTTCTGTTGTGCATAGAATCGTTATGAGTCGGTACCAACTAGATGGCACCTAACAACGACAACTTCCATGACTATTGATTGTGGATCCAAGTAAAATGAAATTCCCGAACACAGCTTCTTCCTATGCAAACCCACACCACTGAAGTCACTCGAAAGTATTTCAGATCTTAGCTGTGGGAGAGTGAAGACCTGATCCTGAGCTGTTATTTCAAAAGCCTGACAAGAAATCCTCTGTGTTGGGAGGATGATCTGCCTCTATGATACTCGACCAGCCTCCCTAAAATGAAGGCTGGGGTTCAGAATATTCTCTGATCGTGAGGTTAGAAAAGGTTTCTCTCTCTCATCCTAACATTTTACCAGTGAAAGTTTACTTCATGTATTAACCCACAGCAACTTCTCTGTCATGGCATTTTCAGAAGATGGCATGGTCTTAAAGTGCATTACTGATATTTCACATTGGCAAAATAATTCAACTTTGCAGAATTCAAACAAATAAAAGCTGTTTCCTTTTATGTATTTTATTCTTTTAAAACAAACATTGTGCGTAAAGGTCGCTATCCGTTGATACTGACTTGAAGGCACCTGACAACAACAAATAAAATAATCACATACTGCTCTAATAAAATTGCCTTAAATCACTTAAAAAAGAAAAAAAGATTCAGTCAGGAAGCTGGCTGGTGCTGCAGGCATTGGAAAGACTGAGAGGAACTAAAGAATCTACTTTGAGCTGTTGGTCGCTCAATTTAGCTCAGTTCCTCACCAAATGAGGTCATACAGTATTTGTCCTTATGTGACTGACTTATTTTATTCAGATGATTCTTTCAAGGTTTGTCCATGTTTTGGCATGCATCAGAACTTGATTTCTCTTTACAGATGCATGCTATTCCATTGTTTGTATATGCAAATGTTGTTTCTCCATTCATCTATTAATGGACACGTCAGCTGTGTCCATCTTTCAGCTCTTGTGAACCTGCACATTTCTGTTTGTGCTCTTGTCTTCACTTCTAGGTACACACGTAGCATTGGGTCATATGGTAGAGAGGCCCTGGAGGGCCTTCAAACTGTTCTCACACCAGTGCACCAGTTCCCATTCTCACCAGCAGTGGAAATATCCTAAACCATTTTAGTCTCTAGCTTTGGGTGGGATTTTTGCATTCAGTGCATTCTCTGGCATCACAATACCTGTTTTGTGCTTTAACCACCCACAGATTCAATATCATGGGTATCTCCTCCTCATCAACTAGAATCCAAATTCTCTACAGTGTTTTTCTAGGTTTTGCCTGCAAAAGTCATGTTCTGCCCTCATATACATGTTCTTCTCTCATATACACTGGAGTCCTGGTGTGGCTCCGCAGATAATGCACTGGACCACAAGGTCAGTTTGAACCATAACAACAACAAAGTATACATTAACCAAAGACTTGTACCAGGATGTTCACTGCAAATTGCTGGTTGTTTTTAAGTGCCTGGGAGTCGGTTGGAATTCATCACGATCCTGAAAAGGGTTTTGGAGGAGTGGCTGGCTAATTTGAATTGTCAACCTTGTGGTTCAAATTAACCTGGTAGTCCAGTGCATTATCCTGCAACTCCACACCAGGATTCCAAATTGCTGGTAATAGCTCTCAAAAGGTAACAACCCAAATTCAATATTAAACTTAGTACATAAAGTCATATTTATTCATATGAAGGAATACTATCCACCAATGACAATAGTTTATCTGCAAGCAAATTCAGCAAATAAACTCAGTGAAATAAACTGGATACAAGACAATATGTACTACACGATTTGTTTATCTAAAGAACAATCAAAACTAATCTAAGATTTAAGTCAGAATATTATTTTTCTGGGAGGGTGATGTCTAGAAGTGGCTAGTTATACACTGAAATTCAATTTGGGTAAATGCATTGTTGACTATGCATAATGCACTTCTATCTGTGAATATTATATTTAAATAAAATTGTTTTTAATGTGAAAAAGAAATAAACTTGGCTCCAAAGAAATGATAAAGAGGGAAGAAAAGCAAGACAAAGCAAAGGTCAGACCTAGAGGAGTAAATAAAGATCCTGCTAGGGAAATAGAGAAGGCCATCAGGAAGATGACTCAATAAAATAACATCGAACATGCAGCACAGTCTGTCACCCCAATTAGTCAACCTCCTTGCACATGGACACCAAGCTTTGATACTTCAATGAATAGATTTATGACATAAAATACAAATCTTTCTCAGAGTAATATAGTGTATGCTTTAGAATTCTACTTCATCATGCTTGAGGCAATCTCTCTGACTTTTATCATCGTTGTTGTTGTGAAGTGATGTCAAGTTGGTTCCGACCCATAGTGACCCTGTATAAGATTTCCGAGGAGCAGCTGGTGAGCTCAAACTGCCAACCTTGCAGTTTAAACAGCTTTGCAGTCTGACACATTCACCCACAGCGCCACGTTGCTACATGCCATCGAGTCAGTTCAGACTCAGCGACCCTGTATAGGGTTTCCAAGGAGTGATCGGTGAGTTTGAACAGCTGACCTATGGTTCAAACTGACCTGCGGTCCCCTGCTTTATCCCACAGCATCACACCCAATGAATTTACACAAATCTGTATTCTCCAAGATATGTATTTGAGAAGTAAATTTTATTTCACTCCACTCTGTAGGCAATGTGGACAATTAGCTGAATAAGAAAATGGAATTCTAATAAGAATAGAAGAAGTGTTATTCTCTGACCATTTAGCTGACCATCTAGAAAATACCCCAGTGGGTTAGTCCACCTTATGTGGAAGAGCAGTTTAGGTAATGATATTTAAAGAAATAATGAACCCAACAATAGAAAATGTGCTTGTAGATTTTTCTCTACAATCCAATTATGCAAATGGGCTGAGTTTCCAAGTCTAGTTTTTCACCAGAGTAATAGTACAACTCATCACTTTCAAGAAAACAAAATAAAAATTACTTGTGATAATAAACGTCATTTGTGAAGAAACTATTTTTCAAGAAATCAGTGTCGCCCTGTGTGGCAAATGGAGATATCCAAATTATTTCTGATCCTGATTATAACAGCTTTAAAATAAAATAAAAAAAGGAAAATGGGAAAAAGAAATTATAGATGTTATGATTATAGACACCAAAGGTTATAGCTACCAAAAACCTTAACAAAAGGAGTTAATTAAAATCAAAGAGATTGAAACTTCAGGAGATGATTAGAAAGGGCCATGTTCTGCCTCCAGGACAGGATCTAAGAATTATGATTTCTGGCTCTGAGGGCTTGAGCCCTGAAGTTACAGGAACTTTTTCAACCCCACAAAAAAGGCTTTTTAATGGATTCCCCTCACAAGCAATCTCCTCAGAGCTCCCTTTATGTCTTTATTTCTCAGACTGTAGATGAAGGGGTTCAGCATGGGTGTGACCACGGTGTACATCGCTGAGGCTGTTGCAACTGAGTGTGCATTGTGTGTAACAGCAGAACTAAAATACACTCCTAGAATGGTACAGTAAAATAAAGAGACAACAGAGAGGTGAGACGCACAGGTGGAAAAGGCTTTACACTTGCCCCGAGCTGATGAAATTACACGAATAGAGGAAACAATGTTCGAGTAGGAGAAAAGGATCCCAGTAAGTGGACCACCACCCAGCAGCACAGCTGCAAAATACATCACTGTGTCGTTGATCAAAGTGTTAGAGCAGGCATGTTGGATCACCTGGTTAAGTTCACAGAAAAAGTGGGGGATTTCCACGTCTGTACAAAAGGTCAAACGCAACACCATTAAGCTTTCTAACAAGGAATGCAGGACACTGATGATCCAGGACACCAGAACCAACAACCCACAGAGTCGGGGGTTCATGATGACCATGTAGTGAAGTGGATGACAGATGGCCACGAAGCGGTCATAGGCCATCACAGTCAGGAGGAAATTGTCCAACCCTCCAAAAAGTACAAAAAAGTACATCTGGGTGATGCAGCCTTCATAGGTGATGACTTTGCTCTGTATCTGGATATTCACCAGCATCTTGGGGACAGTGGTGGAGGTGAAACAGATGTCTACAAAGGACAGATTGGCAAGGAAAAAGTACATGGGCGTGTGTAGATGGGAGTCTGAGATGATGGCCACGATGATGAGCAGGTTTCCAAGCAGAGTGATCAGGTACATGGAGAGAAACAGCGCAAAGAGGAAAGGTTGCAATTCGGGTCCCTCTGAAAATCTCATAAGAAGAAATTCTAAAGTTTGTGTATTATTTTCTGGTTCCATATGATTGATGCTACCACCTAGAAAGAGAATGTGGACATGACTAATTTATACATATAAAAGGGTCACAAATATAGCAGAAATTTTATCATGTCTATTTTTTAATCTATAAAGCAAGTTCACTATTTTGAGAACAGATCTGTCTCTATTTAAGGAATTCCCAGGGACTCCTGATGTGACACTGTAGGATCAACACTGGACTGCAAACCACAAGGTCAGCAGATCAAATCCAACAACTGCTCCACGGAAATCCTATACAGGCTCGCTGTGAATCAGAACCCACTTGACAGCACTAAACAGCAACAAATGACATCTCTAATTAGGAATTTCTGTAACACTCTCAATACTTTCCCCAAACAGGCATGTGTTCCCTTTGTCTTATGAGAAATTCATTCATTCACGTTAGAAATTTTATGTGTTAACTACGTCATAAGCACAGTCTAATCAGTGGGTATATAGTGTTGCAAACAGAACTTCACAGATAGGATAAGGATCCTTGGTTGCATAGCGGTTTAAGCACTCAATTGCTAACCAAAAGGTCAATAGTTCAAACTCACCAACTGGTCCATAGGAGATAGATGTGGCAGTCTTCTTCTGTGAAGATTTATAGCCCTATAAACCCTTGTCGCTATGGGTTGGAACCAACTGGACAGCTCCTAACAATAACAAACCCTATGGGGCAATTCTACTCTGTGCTGTAGGGTTGCTATAAGTATTATCAACTTGATGGCAGTGGGTTTGATTTGGGGCATATATATCTGATGATGAAGAAGAAGAAGACAACTAAATGTTACAGATAAATCATCTAAAATGTCAGATAGTGACAAATGCTATGAAGAAAAAGAAAGCAAGTAGATAAAACAGAATTAATAGCTCTGAGGCTATCTGGGGAAGTGGGTGTCCAGCAGTAAAAATGGCCAGGGTAGGGCTCTAAGAAAAAGGCCTATTTCAGATTTCCAAGAAAGCCAGAGTACTGAGAGGAATTGCCTCATTCAAACAAGAGGCAAAGTAATAAGGCGTGTTGTTGTTGTTAAGCACAGTTGAGTCAGTTCTGACCCATGGCAACCCTGTTTAGGATTTCCAAGGAACAACTGATGAGCTTGAACCACTGACTTTTTGGTTCAAAGTGACTTTTCAGTTCAGTCCATTAACCCACAGGTGCAAGAAAACACTGAAGAATGAGAGGTGGCCTTGCTGGTTCTGAAACTTCAAGACACAGGGAGTTTTGCCCACATGTTATTGTCCTTGAGCTACATTATTTTGGTTACAATGTGGCTCATCAAATGAAATAGATTCCCTCCTTAATCTACTGCTTAGAATCTAGATTCAGAAGTATAAGAGAACTTTTGGGATGTATACACCATTTAAAGCTCATGATGGACTTTTGAAATCCTAATAATACCATGGAGTCCTGGTATGGCCTTGTGGGTTAAGGCGCTGGGCTGCAAAGTCAGTTCGAACCACAAAGTTAGCAGTTCAAGTTCATCAGCTGCTCCTTGGAAACCATCTACAGGGTAGCTATGGGTTGGAACCAACTCTATGGCACTTAACAACAACAAAATAATACCATCCTATTCTGATGCCCAGCCACATGGATTAGGCCAGGTGTGGACACAATACAAACTGACAACATGAGACTGTCTTTCCCCTAAAAAATGTAACTATGTTGCAGTTGTTGTTTGGTGTCATTGATTTGGTTTCAACTCATAGTGATCCTAAGCACAGCAGAACAAAGCACAGCCGGGTCCCGAACCACCTTCACAATCATTGTTACATTTAAACCCACTGCTGCTGCCACTGTGTGTGCAAGCCATCTTCTTGGAGGCCTTCTTCTTTTGAGCTGATCTTCCTCTCTACCAAGCATGATGTCCTTCCCCAGGGACTAGGTCCTCCTGAAAACATGTTCAAAATATGACAGATGAAGTGTCGCCATCCTGGCTTCTAAGGAGCACTCTAGTTGTACCTCCAACACAGATTTCTTCAGAGAGTCTATTGGTGCTTTTAATGTTCTACTACAAAACCATAACTCAAATGGATCAATTCTTCTTTAGTCTTCCCTAGTTGTTATCTGACTTTCCTGTGCATGTGAGGTTATAGAAAATACAATCACTTGAATCAAGTACACCATGGTCCTTAAACTGATATCATTGCTCTCTTTAAAGAGGTCTTGTGCAGCAGATTTGCTTAATGCAATATGTCATTTCATTTCTTGACTGCTGCTTCCATGAGTATTGATAGTGGATCCAAGCAAAATTTAGTCTCTGACAACTTCAACTTTTTCTCCATTTATCATGATGTTTCCTATTGGCCCAGTGGTGAAGATTCTTGTTTTCTTTACATTGAGGTGCACCCCATACTGAAGGCTGTAGTCTTTGATCTTCATCAGTAAGTATTTTAAGTCCTCTTTTTACAGCAAGCAAGGTCATATCATCTGAATGTCACAGGTTATTAATGAGACTTCCTCCAATTCTGATGCCACATTCTTCTTCATATAATCGTTTCTCAGATTATTTGCTCAATGTACAAATTAAATAATACAATCCCGATGCACATCTTTCCAGATTTTAAACCATCCATTGTCCCCTTGCTCTGTTCGAAAGACTACCTCTTGGTCCATGTACAGATTCTTCATGAGCACAATTAAGTGTTCTAGACTATTCATTCTCCACAACGTTGTTCACAGCTTGTCATGATTCACGCAGTCAAAAGCCTTTGCATAGTCAATAAATCACAGGCAAACATCTTTCTGGTCTTCTGGTATTTCAACCAAGATCCTTATGATGTCAGCAACGATATCCCTTGGTCCACACCCTCACCTGAATCCTGCTTAAACCTCTGGCAGGTTCCGGTCAATGTATTTTTGCAAGCGTTTTTTAATTATCCTTAGCAAAATTTTACTACCATATGATATTACTGATATTGTCTCATGATTTCCACATTCTATTGATTCACCTCTTTTTGTAATGGGCACAGAAATGGATCTCTTCCAGTTCAGTTAGCCAGGTAACTATCTTCCAAATTTCTTGGCATATGAGTAAGTGCCTCCATTGTTGCATGAATCTGTTGAAAGATTTCCATTGGTATTCCATCAATTCCCAAGTTTTATTCTTCAGTTTGTGTTCCAATTCTCAGACTTTTGGCTTTAGTGAACCTTAGACTTCTGCGCACTGTACAGTTACTCTGTGTATTCCTTCCATCTTCTTTTGATGCCTTCTGCATCATTCAAGATTTTACCTATGGAATCCTTCTGTTTTGAAAGTCAAAGCTTGAATTTTTTCTTCAGTCTTTCAGCTTGAGAAATGCTGAGCATGTCCTTCCCTTTTGGTTTGCTAACTCCAGGTCTTTGCAGATTTCAATTTAATTCTGAACTTTGTCTTCTCAAGCTGCCCTTTGAAATTTATGGTAGTCAGATATTCCATTGGTTAGCCTCCCATAGACATATAATTTGGGCTCACTTTAGTATGGTCATTTTCTGCCTAGCACTTAAAGAAATTTAAAATCTGCTCAATAAACATAGAGAAAGAGGAATAAGATGAACATGAGGGAAAAGAAAAAGTACAAAATCACAAGTAATCCCTGCTTCTGGCAGCATTCCAATCCTGGATATATTCCCTTGATGCCCAGAAAAATTAATAAGCAAACAAAATCAAATCATCCAAAAGACAAAAGGAATGCTATCTATGTGGTATCAAGACACCTTACAGATTAAATACCCCAAGAGAAAAATCAATTAATGGAATAATAAACCAATCCTTCACAAAGATAATATGCAAAGTACAACAAAATTTGATAACTCTTACGAATCAGAAGTTTAAAAATGATATTGAATGCAAAATGTTTGGAAATAGCCAAACATGGATTTGACTCTTAGATGTATGTACAGCATCAGACTGAATTAAATATATACAAAATATTTAGCAGGTTGTTGTTTCTTCTTACCACTGGGTCACTTCTGACTCGCAGCAGCCCTATGTGCAAGTGAACAAAACACTGCCCAGCCCTCAATTCTCCTCACAAGGGTAGCTATGTTTGATTCCATCATTGCAGCCATTGTCAATCCATCTCATAGATGGTCTTCCTCTTTTTTGCTGATCCTCTACTTTACCAAGTATGATGTCTTTCTCCAGGGACTGGTCCCTCCTAGGAAAATGTCTAAAGTGTGTGAGATGAAGTCTTACCATCTTCACTTCTAAAGGGTATTCTTAATTACTTTTTCCAAGACAGACTTCTTAGTTCTTGTCACAATCCAGAGTATATTTAATATTCTTCACCAACACCATATTTCAAAGGCATCAATTCTTCTTTGGTCTTCCTTATTTGTTGTCCAGATTTCACATACATATGAAGCAATTGAAATGACCTTACTTCTCAAAATGACATCTTTGCTCTGAGGACTTTTGCAGCAGATTTTCTGTATGTGATGTGTCTTTTGATTTCTTGACAGCTGCTGCGATATGTGTTGAATGTGTATCCAAGAAAAATGAAATCCTTCACAGCTTCAAACTTCTTACCGTTTATCATGATGTTGTTTATTGGTCCAGTTGTGGATGGTTTTTGGTTTCCTTATGTTAATGTGTAAGCCATACTGAAGGCTGTAATCTTTGATTTTCAGCAGTAAGAGTTTCAAGTCCTCTTCATCAATGGTTACTCGATGAAGTTTATCAGTAGGGATATGCTGAGGCTAATTTATTTCTTCTTTTCACGCTCAAAAGTCCCCATTATTTCTACACTTCTCAGCTCTCAATTACACAGCCTTATTTCAGTTTCTCCCAGCAATAACAAACTGCCACATTTCTAATCAAATATTCACACTGATCCAGAGATCGCTTAGTATTACCCAAAGATGATCCTTGAGTACCTATAGTCACATTCCCTCGCTTTAGACACAAGGCTCTACTATCCATGACCGACCCGTCAGTATCACCTGCGCCCATGCCCTGCCCTCATTCCCATTGATCTCTCAAGACTTTGAACATGACTTGTAGCTTCACCAGTTGCCATAGTTTCAACACTCATGCTTGTATTTAACTGCTTTCCTCTGCCTGCATTTTCTCCCCCATGAGAAATATTGTCACCTCCTTGTCCATCTGGAAAATCCCATGTCCTTTCTCAGGACTACCTGGAATCATCTCCTTCATGAAGCTTTTTTTTTTTTTTTTTAAATCACCACAGGAATATGATGATTTCTTGTATGTACCTCTTGCATGGTTGTTATCTATGTGTTGTTGAGTTAATGCCAATTCATAGTAACACTTTATTACAGAATATAAATATCCCCACGTTCTCCAGGCTGTAATCTTTATAGGAGCAAATTGCCAGGTCTTTTCTCCAGCAGAGTAACCTTTTAATTGGTAGTCATGCATTTTAACCATTGTACCACCAAAATGTCTTAAGTTAGATGGTTAGGGACTTTTTGTGTATTATCTCTATTTAATTTTATGTCTTTTTCTTTCTTTCTTTCTTTCTTCTAGGCATGAATATATGAGAATGTGGAGATATTTTACATAATTTTTGTTTTTAATTACCAAGACTTAATTAGTTGATAGCAATGAAGCAATAGCAGCTAACTAAATATTTACTAGATGAGTGAATAAATGAATCGGAATGCATTTCCAATGATGAGGGAAAGAGAAGAAAAGAAGAGCTAAAATAGGTATATATGACATGCTAAAAGCATGCTTTTCATAACTAAAATTACACTATGGTTTGGAAGAATCAAATAGAATAGAATAAATAAAACACCATAGAAAATATCAAGAGCATCACATATAGTTCAGGTATATACAAATTATTTAATTAATCCCCTTGTTCCACTGTGTATGCAAACATATGTGTGTGTTTGTGGGTGCATTTGGAATCACAACATAAATGTAGTTTTTACTCTGGGATGTGTTAAAAAAAAAAAAAAATTAAAATGTTTGCAAGCCAGTGCACTAAAAGTAAGAATAATTGAAAGAAGGCCCTCCCAAAAAACAAACCCACTACCACTGAGTCAATTACAACTCAGAGTTACCTTACACAGGGTTTCCAAGACAACCTCATCTTTCTCTCACAGAATGGCTGGTGGGTTTGAACGGCTAACCTTGTGTTTAGCAGTTCAGTGCTTACCCTATAGTGTCACCAAGGTTCCTGAAAAGGCCAGTCCCTGTTAATGAGGAAAGCCAGTACCAATTACCCTCAATGAACTCCAACACATGGTTGTCCCATTTGTCATAGTAGAATTGTGCTTTGTAGGGCTTTCAACGGTTTATTTTTCATAAGAATATTGCCAGCTCTTTCTTCCAAGGCACCTCTAAGATTCAACTCTCCAACCATTTTTCTTTTAACTTTTATTGTGAATTGACTAAAGGCTTATAGTGTATATCATCAGTTTTATATTCCACAAATCATACACTTCATTTCATTTCAATGTTTGCAATTCCCTCCATGTAACATCAGATATCTCACTTCCTCCCAGTGATTCTTGTTTCCTAGTCCACCTTCCTTCCCAATCCTTCTGAACTTCACCCTTCGGTAAATACTGCCCTTTTGGTTTTGAATAGTTAACCTTTCCCCGGTAAGTGTACCTTACTAGTGTTGAACACCCTATATACTTATCTGCCACTTGGCTGAAAATTGAGCCATGAGGGTGAGTTCAGTTCCAGACCTGAATGGTGACCAAGGGCTATAGTCTCGGGTTCCTGTAGTCTCTTTTTGATTTGTCATTTTAATATATTTTAGTTTGTTTCACATTTTCTCTCACTCTGTCCAGAACCTTCAAGTGTGATTCCTTTAAGAACAATTAGTTGTGGTAGCTCAACACCATCGAGTTCATTTGGTCTCAGGATCATATCTCCAACCTTTTGATTAGTAATTGATTTCATTAACTATGTGCATGAACCAGGAAATCATTAACTATTTGCACGACCCAGGGAGAAAGGCACTAAGAAAGAAGAGCCAAAAAGACGTTATCTCCAGACTCCAAGGCTGCAACAGACCCGACTTTTCTTGTGCCCCTTGCCCCATCCTGCTTCATCAGGTCCCTGATCTACTTGCTACTCCTGGGCCTGTTACATGTTTATAGGACCACACTGATTTGTATATTGTTTCATATCAGAAGAAGCAGGAATCCTTTTCACTCTCTTTGCCTGGCCTTCTTTTGCTTACTACTTCAGGACTTTGGATTTTAATATATTTTTGGACAAATCCAATAAACTCCCATTCTTGTACTCTTCTTCTCCCTAAAAAATGCAAAAAACTTTCCAGACCATACACTATAAAATCTTGCGAACACCACAACCTATGCCCTTCCTTGGATTTCTAAGTCTTGGAACTATTGAAAATCTGTTCCAAATAATTCTCTGTTTGTGGAGACTGTCCTGCATATTGCAGGATGTTTAGCAGGATCCTTGTACTCTACCCACTGATGCCAGTAGCACCTCTCGCCTACCGAGAACAAAAATGGAATCACATTACCACGTGTTCTCTTAGGAGACAAAACTGCCTCAGTTGACAGCCCTGTTTAACATAGCAATCCCTATATATTGTAGCAATGATATAATGGTGATTTAATGAGAGACTATGAAAGTACCTCAGAAAGTATAAATGGTCCTAGTCATATCATGAAACGCAATACAGACATTTGAAATAATGACAGAATTATTCTAGGTGATTGGAGGGCCTTTAAAAGGTACAACTGAGTGAGAAGGAAACGGAGAAAGAAAGCAATCTAGAAGACTACCCAGAAAAAAATGACATTTATGATGTGTATCAGATTGTGTTAATATATTTGTATAAAAATTGTACTGCTATCTATGTGGTCCTATTGAAAGCAAAGATTTAAGAGAAATTTTTTAAATTATAGAACAAAAAGTGGCAGTGAGAATGTAAACAGGTTAAATACTCATAGAGTGTTGTTGTTAAGCGTCATTCAGTCTGATCCAACTCATAGTGAACCAGTATAGAATTTCCAAGGAGCAACTGGTGAATTTGAACTTCCAACCTTGTGGTTCAAACCAACCTTGCAGTACACTATACTTATATAATGGTTTAAAATAACTGAACACAACAAAATTAGATGAAAAGCTAAATCCATATTCTGAAATAAAATATGTAAAATAAGAATAAGTTAATGATATTGACTTGGGTCACTAATTCAAGATCAATTTCTAAAAGACCTGGAAATAAATCAATATAAAATAGAGGCGTTTGTATGTTTATGTTTTGTTTTGTCTTTAATGAGGTGATGAAGCAGTATCTACAGTTAAAATTCTATCTTAAATAAAGATGTTGTTGTTGTTGTTAAGTGCCATCGAGTCGGGTCCGACCCATAGCGACCCTGTACAGGGTTTCCTAGGGTGTAAATCTTTACGGGAGTAGAAAGCCTCATCTTTCTCCCGCGGAGCGGCTGGTAGTTTCGAACCGCTGACCTTAAGGTTCGCAGCCCGATTCGTAACCACTACGCTACCAGAGCTCCTTTTAAATAAAGATATATGGATTTAAATATACTTATAAGAAGATGAAAAGTGACCAGTAGATGAACATTACTAGAAAGAGTAACTTCCAAATGATGGCAAGAGGTGATGATATTTTAGAAATAGATCTAATCCCAAAAAGCAAAGAGATACAATCAGAAAAACAGACCTGTGAAAACAGAATGTCAGTATGTGTAAAATGTGATTATGAAAGGATGCAGGAGAATTGTCTAAGTGTGAAAAGTACCAAAGAACACGCTATGACAACTGATAGACAGGACCACCCACAGTTTATAAGCTTTCACACATTACTCCCAAATACAGTCCCACATACCTAAATGAACTAAATGTCAAACATCAAACTTGGTTCAATTCTTTGTTTTAAAGAATACAATAAAAAAACACAAAAATATAAACACTCAGATCTCAGAGTACAAAAGGATAGAAAGCATTTGAACAGATAATTTACAGTAGAGAAAGTAAATCGCCAATAAACTCACAAGTATATTTAACTTCATCCACAACAAACTAATCTCAAATGCAAGATTTTTGGCCTATTAGATAAAGTATTTTTTCATGTAAACACTCAAAATGAAAGTAGACAATTCAAAGTGTGTGTTTCATAAAGTGCGGAGACATGGTCCATTGGTATGGCTCTTTCTCATCACCCAATAAATGGCAATAACTGCATTTTTAGATTCAGGTGTTTTTAAAAATCAAAAATTAAAACTGATCTCACTTTACTACACATCTTCATAAGCTAATACTTTATCTCCCTACTTCCCTTTACTGTAACATTTCGTGGCCATATCTTTTAACTGAATGGGAACCATCTTGACCTTCCAGTTCCCTCTCCACCCTCATCCAATTGAACTCCCATTCCCACCACTTGTCAATGACATTCCTTTCATTACTGAATCCAATGGACATTTCCCTTTGAAACATAATTAATCAACCATGTTCATTCATTGATTGTTATTGTTGTTGTTAAGTGCTGTTGAGTCAATTCTGACTCATAGCAACCCTGTATAGGGTTTCTGAGGAGCAGCAGGTGACCTTGAACTGCTGAAGTTGCAGCTCAAACTGACATTGCAGTCCAGTGATTTAACCCACAGCACCACATCAGGACACAGTAACTATTCATGCAAGCAAACAAACAAGATTTCTGTTCTGAGGTAGGCTGGACTGACTCTCAGGAGAACTCTGGTCAATTCTCTCAGCTTCCATTCTCTCTGACCCTTTCCTGAAATATTTACAGGGCTCTTAGACTCACTTAGAGAAAGGTCTTCATGTGGAACTCCAAGCTCCTCCTTGGATGGGTGAACCTCTGTCCATAGACAAGATAGAAGAAGGAATTAAGCATTGATCCCCAGCCAAACACCAAAAGAAACAAAATAAAAGCACACCCAAAGAAGCAATTCTGTCCCTTCTAGTCCAAAATGCACAAGCTGACGGTTGATAACAGATATTTACAGCTTCCCATATGTGCTCATTAGGCAAAGTTCTCTCTTGTTGCTCAGCCCCTCAACACTTCATTTCCCTGTGGAACACTGGGCTGTACAAAAAGAAACTTTTTCCTGTCAGTGCTCCATTCTCAAGAGACCAGTTATAAGTCTGATGAATCCAGTTATCATCACTCCTTTTCCTTGAACCTTCCTGTCTTCCAGAGGTCTGTCCTCCTAGCATTTAGCTCATTCTTTGAGTTGAGATTTTCTGCAAAGTCTGAAACTGAAGATTCTATCTAGCTTTGGTCCCTTTAATCTACAAATCATGGACATGGGGTGGAAAT
Organism: Chrysochloris asiatica; assembly: GCF_000296735.1. Lineage (NCBI taxonomy): Eukaryota > Metazoa > Chordata > Mammalia > Afrosoricida > Chrysochloridae > Chrysochloris > Chrysochloris asiatica. Next base: position 417,152 of record NW_006409036.1, on the reverse strand, counting down.
TAGATCCCTGTTCTTACTCCATAAAATTTCTATTACCCTATTGAAGAAAGTGGAGAACTAGGCTCCTTTGATATGAAGCCATGGGAACCATATGTTTTTGCTTGATAATGTTTTTGCTAAGACAATGAAGAGTTTCATGCTTATAACATGAACTAAGAGCTGTCATTTAGTCCCTTATTCATAAATGTTAATTATAAGAGACACATTTGGATCTTCCTATGTACTGATAGCATACTCTTTAAGAGTCAGGCTGCAAACCTCAAGGTCAGCAGTTCAAACCTACCAGCCATTCCGCAAGAGAAAGATGAGGCTTTCTGCTCCCGTAAAGATTTAGAGCCTCGGAAACAGGGTCGTTATGAGTCAGAATCAACTCCACGGCACACTACCACCACCATGTACCAAACAATGTACAAAATCATAACTTTTCTTGATCCTATCAGAAAACTGTGATCTCAGAACTACCAACAATCCTGAAATCTTAGGAAAATCAGATGCCTCCAAAAAGACATGTAGGTATGAGGAAAGATTTGTCAGGAGAAGAGCATAGGAGAAAGACCACAATACAAGCAAAAAATTTTTAGCAAATTGCTAAAGGAGAGTGTGGGTTGGTTAGCATGAGAAAATAAAGCCAGTGGAGTAAGAAGATGTTAATTCCCTCATTCTCCCATAATATCATGTTTGTAGGAAAAAGTAATTCTAGTGGTCAGAAAATACCCAGGTGCTGGTAGTCGGAAATTGAGCTAGGAAAGGTCAGTTTTTCATCATGTTGATTATTGGTTCCATTGTAAAGAGTTTTGTGTTGGTTTTGTTTTTTAAGTTGATATGTAACCCATATTGAAGGCTGTAGATGTTGATCTTCATCAGTAAATGTTTCAAATCTTCTTCATTTTCAGCAAGCAAAGTTATGTCATCTGTATACCCGAGGCTGATAATGAGTCTTCATCGAGTCCTGATGCCGCATTCTTCATCATATAGTCCAACTTCTCAAATAATTTGCTCAGCATACAAATTGAATGAGTCTGGTGAAAAGATACAAGCCTTATACACACCTTTCCTGTTTTAAACCCTGTAGTATTTCATTGTTCTGTTCAACCAGTTTCCTCTTGGTTTGTGTACAAAGTCTGCATGAGCACAATTAAAAGTTCTAGAATCTCAATTCTTCACAACGTTATCTATAGTTTATTATTATCCTCATGGTTAAATGTCTTTACTTAGTCAATAAAACATAGGTAAACATATTTCTGGATTCTCAACGTTCAGCCAAGATCCATCTGATACCAGTCCTCTTCTGAATATGGAGTGAACTTCTGGCAGCACCTTGTCAATGTGCTGCTGCAATGGTTTTAAATTATCTTCAGGAAAAAATGAATTACATGTTATATTCATGACATTTTTCTATGATTTCTGCATTCCATTGGGTCGCCTTTTTTGGAATGCGAACATACATGAATCTCTTCCAATTGGTTGGCCAAGTAGCTGTCTTTCAAATTTCTTGGTATAGATGAGTGAGTGACTCCAGCGCAGTATCAATTTGTTGAAACATTTCTATTTGTAATCCATTAATTCCTGGAGCCCTATTTTTTGCTAATGCCTTCAGTGTAGATTGTATTTCTTCCTTCAGTACCATTGGTTCTTGATCATATGCTGCTACTTGAAATTCTTTAACATCGGTCAATTCCATTTGGTAATGTGACTTTGGGTGTTCTGTTCATCTTCTTTTGATGCTTCATACTTCCTTCACTATTTTGCTCATTGTTTCACTATTTGCCACCACAAATTAGTTCCAACTCAAAGTGACCTTATGCACAATAGGAACATCTGACCGTATTTCTTCCAAGACAGTTTTGTTTGTTCTTCTGTAGTCCATGATACTTTTAATATTCTTCTCCAGCACTATAACTCAAATTCATCAATTCTTCTATGATCTTCCATATTCATTGTACAGTTTTGCCCATGCTGTTGTTAAGATAAGTTCTGTTGAGTCAGTCCTGACTCATAGTGACCCTATACCAGGTTTCTGAGGAGCAGCTGGTGAGTTTGAACTGCCAACCTTGCTGTTCAAACCATCCATGTGGTCCAGCGCATTATCCTGCAGTAACACACCAGGACTCCAATTTTGCCCATAGACTCCTTCAAAATTGCAGTTCAATGCTTGAATTTGTTCTTTAGTACTTTCATCTTGAGAAAAACTAAGCATGTTCTTTCCTTTTGATTTTCTAACTCTAGTTCATAGGACATTTCAATACAATATTTTATTTTATCTCCCTGAGCAACCTTTGCAATCTTGTGTTCAGCTGTTTTAATCAATCATTTCTTTCCTTTAGCTATTCTTTGTTCAAGAGTAAACTTCAAAGAAAGAGGGAAGTGAGGCTTGATGGCAGATTAGGGAGAGGCACTGTACAGACCTCTGTCAGTAATAACATAGAATACCAGATGAAGCAGGTTCAAGGGATGGTCCTGGAACTCTGAAAGATATATAAAGGAATATTTAGAAGGACTGAAGGCTTACTGCTAGTGGGCTTTGTAGCAGAAGTAAGAAAGGTGGGGTTTTCTGTCTTGGACATGACAAAGCAGTGAAGGATCAGAGGAGCACTCCCATAACAGAGGTCTAGCCAATCATCATAGATATAGGTGTGAACATTTTTTTTCCTGATCATTTGTCTTTCTCTGTCTGTGCACCTCCACTCTGATGACCTGAGGGGTTGCCAGAGCGAGTGATCACCCCCACCCCCAGAGGGTTCTACTATGCATGCACATGGATGGGCTCAGCAAAGAACACTGGGCCCAAACTTGAAGAAAGAGGAGGAGTTAACAGAAACAGCTTAAAATGGAAGAGTTCTCAAAACTGGCTATGGCTAGCCCTGGCCTGTCTCTCACTAGGAGAAACACCCTGAATGAGCTTGAGAAAAGGAGAGATAGAGAAAAAAAGAAAGAGGCCAAACACTAAATCTTGAGTTTTGTCATAAGGAGCAACAATAACATCCTAAAATTTCTCAGGCGGCCTTGAAGACAAGAAGCTGAAAAAGAGGCATTAAAGTTTTATGCATATTTTCCTATGGGGGATTTTTTTGTTTGGGGTTTTTTATTGTTGTTGTTTTGTTGTTTTGTTTTGTTTTTTGTATGATTATAGACTTAAGTGTCTAATCTCTGTTTTGTTTTTGGGTTTGTGTTTTTGGAGGTTTTTTTCTTGTTTTTTGGGGGCACTTTTATGTTGGGGAGTGCTTTCTCTTCCTATGTTACACAAGAAGAGACAGCAATTACAATCATCTAGCCAAGTTGCGTCATACCCTATAAAATCCTACCATCCAGGCAAGAGCCAAAATCAGCTTCTATACACCAGATAGCCAACACTTGCTAAAATTACAATGAGTTGAGTAACAAGAGAAGTGATAAGGGAAGCCAATCTCCTGATTACATCTACCAGGAGGCATTCAAAAAGCTTAATAATATACCAACATACATTCATCTAATCATTGAAAATATATCTAATTATTGAAAACTCCCCAAAAGCAACAAAAGATCTCAGCTCATGTCCAGAAACAAGATAGGGTCGCTGAAGCAAATGACCTGGAGGTATACCTATACTTCCCATTGAAAGGAGAGCAGGCTCTGGAACTGCCTGATAAAGAATTCAGGACAATGATATTGAGGTACACCCAAATGCTCCACAAAGGGGTTAGGAAAAACAAGGAAGAAGTCAGGAAAGTTCTACAGAAAAAATCAAATAAGATAAAAATAGCATTGGAAATAATCCAAAACCTGAACAAAGAGGTCCAAATGATTAATAATAACATATCAAAAATGGACAATACACTAAAAGGCCAAAAGAGTAGAATTGAAGAGATAGAAGCCAAAACCAGCAAGCTTGAAGACAAATCTCTCAATACTGCTAAGATAGAGGAACAAGCAGAAAAAAAAAATTTTTTAATATGGAGAAAATCTAAGATTTCTGTGGGACAACATGAAGAGGAATAACCTGAGGGTAACTTGAATTCCAGAACAGGAAGAATCACAGAAGACCAGAGAAGAGATATTTGAAAATCTGCTGGAAGAAAATTTCCTTAAAGAAATTTCCTGAAAGACTAGAAGATAAGTATTCAAAAATCTGAACAAAACTCAGGAAGGATAAACCCTCAAAGAAATCACCAAGACAAATCATAATCAAGTTCTCCAAAATAAAAGACAAAGAGAGAATCCTGAAAGCAGCTAGGGAAAAGAGAAGTGTTACTTACACAGGCAAGCATATCAGATTAAGCTCTGATCTCTCAGCATAAACCATGCAGGCAAGAAGACAATGGGGAGACATATAATAAACCATGAAAGGAAAAAAATTGCAAACCAAAAATAGTCTACCCAGCAAAGCTGTCAATCAAATATGATGGTTCAATCTAAACTTTCTAGGATGAACAGAAGCTAAGAGACTTTGTTGAAGCCAACCCAGCACTTCAAAACATCCAAAAGGGAATTCTTTGGACTGAAAACCAGCAAGAACAGAAAAACAAGCAGAGATTGACATACATGGCAGCACAATTGACAGATGGTAGAGTCCAGACCAGAACAAAACTACAAGAATAAATTCAGTGGATCTGGGAAGTCAGTCTGTGAGCACAACAATTACAATGAGAAAGAAGGTAAAAACACAGGAACAGATATTCAGGCAGTGAGAAGGTCAGGTAGATTGCAGAATAAAATAAACTATTTTATATGGAGGAGAAAGTTAATAGACTATAGTGTAGTCTCAAAAAAAAAAAAAAATTAATGCTTGACAACATATCAAGAAAAGAAAATCCAAGAACATAGAAATATTAAAACTATGAAGAAATTAGCATGAAAGAGCATAAAAAATGTGAACTCAGCACAGGAAGGAAGGCAGAACCAAGAAGTCAGCAGCACCACACACACACACACACACAA
>NW_006409036.1:388049-408869 GCF_000296735.1 Chrysochloris asiatica | reverse complement strand
AAAAAAAAAAAAAAAAGATAAAAGCTGGGAAAAAATATACCAAGCTAATTGCAATAAAAAAAAAAAAAAGAGCAGGAGTGGCAATACTAATATCTGATAAAATAAACTTTAAGGCAAAACCCAGCAAGAGATAAGAAGGATATTATCTCATGTCCAAATGACTCAAAAGAGCCAATTGAACAAGATGACATAACCATAATAGATATCTATTCTTCCAATGAAAGAGCCCCAAAATAAATAAAGCAAACTCTAATAGATTTGAAGGATGAAATAGACAAATCTACAATAATAATGGGAGGTTTTAATACACGATTTTCAAAAAAGGACAGAACAACCAGAAAGAAATTCAGCAAAGACACAGAGGAACTAAGCAACGCAGTCAACAAACTTGACCTCATAGATGTGTACAGAGCATTCAACTCAGCAACACCACAATACACATTCTTTTCCAGCGCACATGGAACATTCTCCAGGAGAGACTATGTGCTATGCCACAAAACAAGCCTCCATAAATTTACAAACATCAAAATACTACAAAGCATCTTCTCAGATCTCAATACTATAAAATTAGAAATCAACAACAGGAAGACCAAGGAAATAAAGTCAAATACATGAAAACTGAATAACACCCTATTTAAAAGCTACTGGGAAGTAGAACAAATAAAAGGAGGATTCACAAAATTCCTAGAAACAAATGAGAATGAAAAAACAACATATCAAAATCTTTGGGACACAGCAAAAGCATTGCGGAGAGGACAATTTATTGTATTAAATACACACATCTAAAAACAAGAAAGAGCCAAAATCAACACATTAACACAACATCTCCAACAATTAGAAACAGACCAACAAAGTAAACCTACAGACACCAAGGAAAAGAAATCATAAAAATTAAAGCAGAAATAAACAAGGTAGAAAACAGAAAAACTATAGAAGGGATCAACAGGACAAGAAGTTGACTCTTCAAAAGGTTTAATAAAATTGACAAACCAATGGCAAACCTAACAAAAGAAAAGAGGGAGAAGACACAAATAACAAACATAAGAAACCACATGGGTGATGTCACACAGAACCAATGGAAATAAATAGGACAATAGCAGAATACTATGAAGAGTTGTACTCCAACAAATTTGAAAATCTAGAGGAAATGGATACATTTTTAGAAACGCATGGCCTACCTAAACTTACGCAGATTGAAGCAGAAAACTTGAACAGACCTAAAACGAAAGAAGACATTGATCAGGTCATCAAAGAACTCTCAACCAATAAAATTCCAGGTCCAGATGGCTTCACTGGGGAGTTTTAATAAATATTCATGGAAGAGCTGTCACTGATACTATTCAAATTATTCCAGATTATAGAAAAGAATGGAAAACTTCGTAATACATTTTATGAAGCATGCATAACCTTGATACGAAGACCGGGGAAGAATATCACTTAAAAAGAAAATTATAGACAAATATTCCTCATGAACATCGATGCAAAAATTCTCAACAAAATCCTAGCCAACAGAATTCAACAACACATAAAAAAAATAATACATTATGACCAAGTGGAATTCATATCAGTGATGCAAGGATATTATATTATAAAAACAATAAATGTAATACAACATATACATAAAAAGAAGGAAAAGAACCACATGATCAAATCGATTAATGCAGAAAAGGAATTTGACAAAATCCAACTTCCATTCCTGATAAAAACACTCAATAAAGCAGGAATTGAAGGGAAACTCCTAAACACAATTAAGAGGATATATACAAAATTAAAAGCAAACATCCCTCTCCATGGAAAGAAACTGAAAGCTTTCTTCTTTTTTTTTTTTAACAGAAACCAGATAAGAATGTCCTTTATCACCACACCTATTCAATATTGTTTTGGAAGTCTTAGCCAGAGCTATAAGGCAGAACAGTGCAATTAAAGGCATCCAAATTGGCAAAGAGCCCATTGATGCTGCTACTTTGCCAATCCATCTCACTGAACTTCTTCCAACACAGACTTCATCTCTCAAACTTTGGACATGTTGTTAGCAGGGACCAGTCAGTCACTGGAGAAGAATATCATGTTTGGTAAAGTTGTGGGTTGGAGAAAAAGAGGAAGACCCCCAACGAGATGGACTGGCACAGTGGCAATATCAATGGACTCAAACATAGCAATGATTTTGAGGTTTGCCAAGGACGGGGCAGGTTTTCATTCTGTTTTGCATAGGTTTGCTATGAGTTGGTAATGACTGTATGGCACCTAAGAACAACAACAAATTCTATACCTGAATTTAGTTACCATCTAAAAAATAGATTTGATTCAACCAATACTAATGACTAAAGACCAGGTGAATTATGGGAAAATATTAAGGATATATATAAGTAAAGCAAAACATCATAAAAAATCAGAAAAGATAAAAAAGATCAAGGTGATGTCAGAATAGATGCTGAAGTTTGCTCTTTTTTGCTTTTTAAAATGACAAATGATAGTGCATTATTGATAGCACAAAAGGTGGGAAAGAAACAGACGGCTACAAGTGTGGGAAACTTTAACGCTAAAGTACATGTTTCCTAATTTTAAACCATTCAGTGTTCACTTCTTCTATTTGATAACTGTCTCTTGATCTTTGTACAGCTCCTCATGAGCACAATTAAGTGTTCCAGAATACTCATCCTCCACAGTGTTGTCCATAGGTTGTCATGATCCACACACTAGATAGCCTTTGCATAGTCAATAAATCACAGGTAATCATCTTTCTGGTATTCTCTGTTTTCAGCCTAGATCCATCTGACATTAGCAATGCTATCCCTTGGTCTTGTCTTCTTCTGAATCCAGCTGGAACCTCTGGAAGTTCTCTATCAATGTATGTTGCAGCTGGTTTTGTCTCTCTTTAGCAAGATTTTACTTGCATGCAATATTAATAATATTGTCCAATGACTTCTGCATTCTGTTGGGTCTCCTGTCTTTGGAATGTGCACAAATATGGATCTCTTCTTCATCAGTTGGTCAGATAGTTGTCCTCCAAATTTCTTGGCATAGATGAGTGAGTGCCTCCAGTGCCTTGTTCTTTGTCTTCTCGGATTATTTGTTCAGCATACAGATTAATTAAATACAGTGAAAGAATACAACATTGACACACACATTTCCTAATTTTAAAGCATTCAGTGTTCCCTTGTTCTGTTTGAACAACTGTCTCTTGGTCTATGTACAGATTCCTCATGAGTACAATCTAGTGTTCCAGAATACTCATACTTCACAATGTTATCCATAGCTAATCATAATCCATACAACTGAAAGCCTTTGGTAGTCAATAAGACACAGGAAACATCTTTCTGGTATTCTCTGCTTTCAGCATAGATCCATCTGATGTCAGCAATGATATCCCTCATTCATGTTCTCCTATGAATCTGGCTTGAACGTCTGGAAGTTCTCTGTCAATGTATGGCTGCAGCCAGTTTTGCATTATCTTTAGTAAAATTTTATTCACATGGGTATCAAGGATATTGTCCAATGGTTCCACATTCCATTGGGTCACCTCTCTTTGGAATGGGCACAGATATGGATCTCCTTCAGTCAGTTGGCCAGATAGTTGTCTTCCAAACTTCTTTTCTAGATGAGTGAGTGTCTCCAGTGCCACCTCACTTTGTTGAAAGATTTCAATTTGTATTCCATCAATTCCCGATGCCTTGTTCTTTACCAATGACTTCAATGCACCTTGGACTTCTTCCTTCAGTATCATCTTGAATTGGTTGAACATCAACCATTTCTTTTTGTTACAGTGACTCTGTATTCCTTCCATATTCTTTTGATGCTATATGTATCATTCAGTATTTTGCCCATAGATCAGATCAATAGCACAAGTCAAGGTTTGAATTTTTTCTTCAGTTCCCTCAGCTTGAGAAATGCTGAGTATGTTCTTCCTTTTTGGTTTTGTAACTCCAGGTCTTTGCACATTTCTTTATAATATTTGTCTCTGTCTTCTCAAGCTGACCTTTGAAATTTTCTATTCAGCTCTTGTGCCTCCTCACTTATTCCATTTGCTTTAGCATCTCTATGCTGGAGAGCAAGTTTCAGAGTCTCTTCTGACATCTGTTTTGGTCTTTTCCTTCTTTCTTGTCTTCTTAATGAACTTTTGCATTCTTCCTGTATAGTGTTCTTGATATCATCCCACAATTCTTCTGGTCTCCGGTCTTCAGTGTCTAATGTACCAATCTGTTCTTCAGGTGATCTCTAAATTCAGGTGGGATATGTTCAAGGTCATGTTTTGGCTCTTGTGGATTTGTTTCAATTTTCTTCAGTGTTAGCCTAAACTTGCATATGAGCAATCGATGGTCTGTTCCACAATCTTCCCCTGGCCTTGTTTTCACTGATGATATGGAGCTTTTCCACCATCTCTTTCCACAGATGTAGTCAATTTGATTTCTATGTATTCCATCTGGTGAGGTCCATGTGTATAGTCTATTTTTATGTTGTTTTTAAAGGGTATTTGCAATGAACAAATCATTGGTCTTGAAAAATTCTATCATTGTTACTATCAACAAGGCCATATTTTCCAATGACTGGTCCTTCCTCTTTGGTTCCAATCTTTGCATTCCAATCGCCAGTAATGATCAATACATCTTGATTGCATGTTTGATCAATTTCAGACTGAAGAAGCTGATAGAATTCTCCAATTTCATCATCACTGGTTTTAGTGGTTGGTGCATCAATTTGATTAATAGTGGTATTAACTGGTCTTCCTTGTAGGTGTATGCCTACCATCCTGTCACAAATAGCATTGTACCTCATTATTGATCTTAAATAAGACAGGGGATTAGTTGCCTCCCCAAAGTACAGTTGACCTTAATGACATGGGTTAATTAAAACTTTCAGGACTTTAATTTGCTGATATGGCAAAACACAAATTAAGAAGAAACAGCTACAAACATCCACTCAAAATAAGACTGTGCAAGGTAAGAAGTATGAATCCAGGAAAATTGGAAGTTGTCAAAAATGAAATGGAACACACAAATATCAGTATCCTAGGCATTAGTGAGCTGAGGTGGACGGTTATTGGCCATTTTGATTCTGACATTTATATGGTCTACTATGCCAGGAGGAGTCCTGGTGTGGCACTGTGGGCTAATGTGTCAGACTGCAAAGTCGTTTGAACTGCAAGGTCAGTGGTTCAGGTTCACCAGCTGCTCCTTGGAAACCCTATACAGGGTCGCTATGGGTTGAATTGACCTGACAGCATTTAACAACAATGACTATGCCAGGAAGCACAAATTGAAGAGGAATGGCATCACACTCATTGATAAAAATAGTATCTCAAGCTCTATATTGAAGTACAATGCTATCTATGATAGGATAATATCAACACACCTACAAAGACCAGTTAAGCTCATTATTACTCAAATTAACACATGAACCACTAAATCCAGTGATGATGAAATTGTTGAGTTCTATGAGCAGTCACCCAAGGTTGACAGACATCAGATGAGCTTACAGACTGAAACAGATGAAAAGGTGGAGTAGTTAATCTTTCATTTCAGAAGTAGACATCCCAGGACCATCAAAAAGGAAAAGCATGAATGGACTGTGAGAATACTACCTAAAAAAGTGACGACAGCAGAGACCATGGCAGAAGCAATGGTATGGAGAGACAGAGCAGCTGTGGGCTCTAGGTTCACAGACTGAGTAAGGATGTGTGCCTGCAGGCAGGAGGCTAGCTTGCAGAATGTGCCCTTTGGACATTTAAATAAATATATATTTTTTGTTTGTTTGTTCTATGTACATAAAATAATTTTGCCATGTCCATTTGTGAAATATAAGCTATAAATGGGGAGCCACAAGGAGGAAGTAGGATAATTTGTTGCAGGGAGGGGATTGTAATCATTGAGATGAAACAAAATGTAAGATTTATTGAATGTAAAGCTGATGATCTTGTCTGTAAACCTTCATTCAATTCACAATAAAAAGTTTAAAAATAAATAAAGCAAGCAGGAGGGTGGATCTCATTATCATCAAAAAAGAACCAGGAGTGGAGTGTGTCTTTGGACCCCAACATCTCTGCTCACTGACTCTCCTCTATCCAGTGACAGAAAGCTGTGACCCTGGGCCAGGAGCAGAGGAGCAGCAGCAGCAGAACCAAGAGCCAGAGCACAAGACAGAACAGTACACAGAACAATTAAAGCTGAGTGACTTTGGGCAGAAGACTTGCTTGTAGAGTGGGGTGCCCCCTGACACTTAATTGGGGAGCTAGGTTTGCTGATCCAAAGCTAGAGCCTAGAGTCTTCCAGTCAAGGCTATGGTGGAGTGGTATGTCCTGTGGGCATTTTCAAAAGCTCTAAAAGAGCTTTGTAATGGTGTCCAGACAGAGAGAAGCCTTCACACAGTCACAACTTAAGAAAAACTGTCCTGACAGGAAAAAATATGCTCTGAGCATTCCTGGACCTGAATTGTACTGTTAACTTCCCTAATAAATCCCATAACTGTGAGTATGGGGTCAGGTCAGTGTGCTCATTGCAATGAATTGTTGAGCCCAGCTGAATAAAGAGTGCTGTGGGAAGAATAATTGGTGCCATTTTGTTTGCAGGAATGCTAACAGAACATTTCTTACTAAGATGATGTAAGAATGAAATCAGCCCACGTCCATCATAGGTCTGGATCAGGTCTAACCCAGCAGAGATCAATCAGGGAGGACTGGTGTTTTGTGACTGATCTCTGCCTCCTCAGTGATGTGTTCTGGGGTGTCCTCCAGGGCTCTGACAGGCCCAAAAAGCCAGCAGTGTGGCACTGCTGTCCTTGTAGTGGCAGCTACCTCACACTGCTATCAAGTCCTGTTATCAGGTCCCATGCCTTCCCAAGTATGGATGACTCAGGCCCTAAACAGCCTGAACTCTGCTGAGAAATGGAGGTACCAAGAGTCTGACTTTTTAGTGTGGCATCTTAGGCCCTTCTGACCCCACACTTCCTCCCTAGGCTACTCTCCTCCCCCATTGCCTCCTGTTTCCACTGCCATGCCTTTGCTCATGTGACCTCCACCAGAATGCTGTTCCCCGTTTTCTCTGGACCTTATTTAGCATCTTACTCCCCTCTGGAGTGTATGTGACAGTGAGTAGGACTGAGTTCCTGAAGGCCAGGGGTTATTACTGGTTCATCTGTGTGTCCCTATGCATGGAACAAAATGCTCAATGAAAGAATCAATCAAAAGAATGAGTGCAGCTCCCTGGACTGGGTGGGGACCCTCTCTGGCCAGCTGTCTCCAGTTAGACGTTTTCAGTCTCATTCGGGATCTGTAACGTTCTGTTCTTTCTGCCCCACCAGCATGCTAAGCAGTTTAGAGAAGAAAACCTGAGCAGCGAAGTGGTAAGGGAAGAGGAACATAAGGCTTTCTTCCAAAGGTATAGGAAAGAGGATGCTGAATCACAGGCCAAAGCAGGCAAGACCAAGTCCTTCTAAGCAAATGTCAGTGATCTCTGAAAGACAGCTCCAGAGTTGGACTAAGTAACTCTGATATCCTGGTCTGCTCTGAGTCCCTTGCACAACTGACAGGGAGTTCAGGAAGCCAGGACCTTAGGGAAGAGCCACAGGTTAGAGGGAGCGAACCCAGGAACATGGATGATAGACAGCTCTCCACCATCCCTTCACATTCCCCGCATCCTGGCTGTCTCCACAATAAGCTAAAGCTTGGGACTTCCCTAAATTTCCTTCCTATGCATTGCACAGACTTGTAATTGTGTGAACCTTGGGCAAGTTACTAAAGCCCTCTGTTCTTTGTTTTCTTATCTGAAAAAGTGAAGAATAGCTGCAATCATAACACCAGCCTCTGGGTTCCCAAAATCAGCATTGCCAGAAATCCTTATCATTTCTCACTAATCCCTCTATGTAGTCAACAGATTGTTGAGTTTGATGCACCCTTTAAAACACTGGAACAAATTGGAATACCTGGAAACTGATATATTACTAAAAATTAGAATTCCCTGGAGAGTGCATTTCCTGTTCACTGGCCATCCCCAGGAAGCCTGCTGGGTCTTCAAGAGGCCTATCTGACATTCCTCACCTGTGCTTGTCTGCTCCTTCTGCAGGCCCTGAGCCCAAGAGGGTGCTAAGAAGGAATGAAGGCAGAGGTGGGGCCATTGCAATGTGAGTGTTCAACCCTGGCAATGGGTTGGGAAACCCTAGGTCCACCGCTCTGGTTTGTCCCTGCTTCTATTATGGTACCATATTGCTGATGGCACCACAATCTTGGCTCAGAGTGGCATGGGCTGCCCAAGACTATACACTAGGACCCCTTAGCCCAATGGTCTTGAAAATGATCAAGTCTTGTTTCTGCCCTTGAATCCTTTTAGGGAGTCTTTCTTTTCCTGGGAAGAACCCCATGGTGCAATGAGTTAAACATTGGGCAGTTAACCAGAAGATCCATGGTTCAAACCCAGCAGTTGCTCCAAGGGTTTATAGCCTTGGATTTACAACCTTCTAAATCTTATGGAGAAGTTCTACTGTATTCTGTAGGGTCACTATGAGTATGCTTTGACTGTAAGGCAACTGTTTTGTTTTTCCCTTTCCTGCAACTCCTGTGCTCCCGGCATTTTGGGATACCTGCCCTCTGTGCTCAGGGACATGACTAAGCACACATGGCCGCGATCAGGGCTGATGGAGACCATCTATCTTAGTTCTCTAATGCTGCTATAACAGAAATACCACAAGCAGATGACTTAACAACCTGAAATTTATTCTCTCACACTTTAGAAGGTTAGAAGTTCAAATTCAGAATGCCAGCTCTAGGGGAAGGCTTTCTCTTTGTTGACTCTGGAGAAAGATCTTTGTCTCCTTTCAGCATCTGAATGTCCAGTATTCCCTGAAGATCTTCATAATCTTGGCATCAATCTGCCCATGGATCTAGGAACTGCACAACACAGGGACCCCAGGTTCAAAGGACACACCACACTCCTGGCTCTTCTTTCTAGTTGGTAGCAAGTCCCTCTATGTGGGCTCAGGTCTCTCTCCTTTTACCCCTTGTCAAATAAGTCATTGCACGCTACACCCTTGAGAATCTCCCGTACATTGGATCAGTGCCGTGGCAGAATAAGGGTGGTGTCTGAAGTCCTGGTTAAAGCACTGGACTGCAAAGTCAGTTTGAATTACAAGGTTGGCAGTTCAAGCTCACCAGCTGCTCCTCATAAGCCCTATATAGGGTCACTATGGGTCAGAACCGACTCTATAGCACTTAACAACAGCATGGACTCCTGGTGTGGCACTGTAAGATATGCACTCGACCATAAAGTCAGCAGTTCAAACTTACCAGTTGCTCCTTGGAAACCCTATACGGAGGCACTATGTGTCAGAACCGATTCTACAGCACTTAATAACAACATGGACTCCTGGAGTGGCGCTGTGGGATAAGTATTGGACTGCTAACTACAAGGTCAGTAGTTCAAACCCACCAGCCACTCCTCAGAAACCCTATACAGACAGGGTTGCTATGATTCAGAACCAACTGGACAACACTTAACATCAACATCCCATCTTAACCCTCTTATTGGCTCATCCCATCAGATCACATCATAGGGGTCATCACAGAACTGCCAAACCACTCACTCAGCATCACAACCCAGTCAGGCTAACACATATTTGGGGGGGACACTATACAATCTATGACATTCCACCCTTTGACCCCCAAGAATACATGTCTGTGCCACAGGCAAAGCACTTTCACCCCACCATATCATCCCCAAAGTCTTCCAAGTCTAAATTCCAACCTGTGGTAAAATTTCTTTTCATCTGTAAATCTAGAATGCAAGTTATCTGCTTTCAAAGTACAATGGTGGAACGTACTACAAGGCAGACATTTCCATTACAAATGGGAGCAGTTAGAAGTAAAAAAAAAGAGGTAACAGGCACCAAGCAAGTTAAAAACCCAACAGAACAATTTACACTAGCTTAAGGAGCTCTGGTAGCGTAGTGGTTACAAATCGGGCTGTGAACCTTAAGGTCAGCGGTTCGAAACTACCAGCCGCTCCGCGGGAGAAAGATGAGGCTTTCTACTCCCGTAAAGATTTACACCCTTGGAAACCCTGTACAGGGTCGCTATGGGTTGGACCCGACTTGATGGCACTTAACAACAACAACAACAACTTTAGTCTTCAAAGTAATGCTCTGTTCTCTGAGATCACCTAAGCCAAGGGTGGGGAACATCAACAAATAGTTGATCCAAGAAGGAAGTCCTTGACAACTTCAATCTTTTCTCTGCTGATAAGAATGTTGTTTATTGATCCAGTGGTGAGGATTTTCATTTTCTTCACATTGAGACGCAATTTATACCGAAGGCTGTGCTATTTGATCTTCATCAGTAAATATTTTCAGTCTTCTTCATACCTAAAATAGGGCTACAACTTGCCCAGTGAAGGACGCTTCCTATGGAGCCTCTGCATTGCATAAAACCATCAAGCGAGAAGAGCAGAAAGCGGGACCCTACCCAGAGAAGCAGTGATACCTGAAATGGAGCCAGAGATGATGACATGGAGCAATGGAGCAGCTGGGGACTTTAGATCCAGAGAGGGAGAGCGACTGTGTGCTGAAGACCTGGGGGGAGTGGGGGAAGGATTGCATGGAGGGGATTGTAACCATGGCAATGAGACGATATACAATAGAATGCATGTAAAACTAATGTTCTCCCATGTAAACTACCACATAATTCACAATAAAACATTTAAGAAAAAAAAAAAAAAAACCATAGGGGGAATCCTAAACCCCATCCAGAATCTTCTGATGTGGGAAACTTCCACTTGAAAGGACAAGCAGACCAGCCTGGAGTAGCTAGAAGAACAGAAGATACTTCTTGAAAGAAAGACCAACAGGAAAAATCAAAAACAGTAATGGCAGTCTGACTGACTACTACAAGAACAAGCAAGTTGCTCACCCAGGAGAGCAAGGCAAGTGGTCAGGTCTCCTAAGGGCAAACCTCCTTCCAAGACTAAAACTCAAGGGGAATACACGAGCAGACATGCACTCTGACTGGTGACCACGTTGGTCACTGATAAGGGGAAGTGAGGGAAAAACAGCAATGAAGCTGCGAGCTAAGTCCTACCACGTTCAATAGACTCCTGTGAACCTGGGTGGAGACCTGGTTGGCCAGCAGTGTGGCAAGATCTGGGGACTCCTGGGCCCAGAGTCAGTGACATAGCCACAGAGGACTAGAGTGGAGAGTGAAGCATCCAGCTGATAAGAAGTGAGGGCATATGCACAAGAACACCCACACTTGCAGATAATACCCACTTGACCTGGATTCAATGGCTAGACAATCCGAACTCAACTAAGAGGAGAAGGGGGAAAAGAGTAACCTGATACAATTTGATGAAGTCGACCCACACCTATGGATGCAGTAGCTCAAAAGAAGGAACAAATCTTTACAGCGAATATCATTCCCACCCCCTCGATACCCAGGGTAAATATGGACGGTTAACTTAGACATTGGCTACCCAATATAAAGGCAAGAAGTGACTGGCTTACAAGCTTTCAACAAGGAACCTGAATCCAGAGGGTGCCAAGGAAGGTAGAATCTCCATTGAGTAGTAACCGATCTATCTGGGCGGGGCTGATGAAAGGAGATGCGGATAGGTCTCTTGTGATACAATAGTGAATAATTGTTATCAGGACTGATTTTGAGGGTTGGAAATGTAAAGGTAGATGTCTTGTAGCAAAAGGAGGGGAGTGGTAGACTTTGCAGTCCAGGAGTGGAGGGCCCTGGGACCATCAAGGAAGAGCAGAATGCGGGACCCTACCCAGAGAAACAGTGACACCAGAGATGGAGGTTGAGATGATGACATGGAGAGATGGAGTGGCTGGGGACTGTAGACCCAGAGAGGAAGAGGGGCTGTGGGCTGACGACCAAGGGACAGGCTTGCGGGGTATACCCTTTGGTTGTTTGATGACGCATGGAGGGGATTGTAAGCATGGCAATGAAATGATATACGATAGGATGAATGTAAAGCTAATGTTCTCCCATGTAAACTATCACATAATTCACATAAAACATTCTTTAAAACTAGTAATTGTTATCATGACTAATTGAGACTGTCACAACTGTAAATGTATGTTTTGTAACAAAAACAGGGGAGTAGTTTATCTTACAGTCCAGGCACAGAGGACCCTAGGACCATCAAAGGAGAAGAGCACAAGTGGAATGCAGGATCTTATCCAGAGAAACAGTGACTTCAGAGATGGAGGCAGAGATGGGGAGATGGAGATACGGAGAAGCTGAGGACTCTGGACTCATGGAAAGAGAGGGACTGAGTGCTGGTGAGCAGGAGGCAGGCTTGCAGAATATGGCCTTTGGTTGTTTAAATTATTATATATGTTTCTATGTACATACCCCCCTCCCCCCCCAAAAAAAAAGAGTGAATGGATGCACGGAGTGTTGAGTGATGATGCATGGAGGAGATTGTAATCATTACAATGAAATGATGGTGGAAAGTCAATGTTCTCTCATGTAAACTATCACGCAGCTCACAATAAAAATTTTAAAACGTAAGAGGTGAAAACAATGACACACATATGGGCCGCAGAGTGTTGCGTTTCCTTGAAGAATGCTAATTCATGAAGAATCGAATTTGGAATAATGCTGGACTGAATGTCAAACTAAAAATGGCTTCTACTTAGAAATCTATTGCTTAGGTTGTTATCTGATTAGATCTATGCTTTTAGCAAGGTTAATTACCAAGGTAATATATCACTATTAAAAAGGCAGTTTTGATAGAAAAAAAATGCACGTTAGGAGTTGGTGAAATAGGTCAAATCAATTTCAGTGCTGTTAAGTGTCATAGAGGGGGTTCTGACTCATAGACCCTGTACAGGGTTTCCAAGGAATGGCTGGTGGGTTTGAACCACCGACCTTTCAGTAAGCAGTCTAGTGCTTATCCTACAGTACCACACAAGGTGTAAAATCTTATTTCAGTAATTATTTTTTATATGGTATAGTATTTTTGTCATACCAAGTGTGAAATCTGCCATAGGTGTCACAGTCAGAGCACAGACATGGTCTACTGGACTCAGTGTATGGGAGTGAAGGGAAGGAGCCAGGCAACTCAAGTGTGGAGGGTCCAAGTGCCATGACCTGGTGTAGGAAGGGCCTTAAGTCCATGCACACCCTGAGAGCAGCCCCCAGCAGCTTCTTCACCTACCTGCAGATCCTTTCTCATTTCAGCCCAGGCATCAAAGGCTCCGCTCCTCCTCTAGGTCTTTCTCTGGAGCAAGAATGTGGTACAGGATGGTCTTTGTCAAGTTGACCTCTGACATAGTGTCTGTTGATACAATACACATATGTATCTTCCTACACACTACCCCATGAAGACTGGGGCCCTGGGCCATGGGGAGGGAGCTTCAGGCAAGGCAGAACCTGAAGCCATGGTGACTGGCAGGTGGCCTACACACTGGGGTCCTGCCCAGAAGACCCTGGTCTCACCCATCCCTAGGACTCCAATCAGAGCAGCAAGACCAAGTGCCCCCCGTCCACTTGCCAAAGATCTTACATGGAGTCCCCCTGCAGCTCAGGCTGAGCTCATCTGCCCTGGGGCTTCCAGGGGTACTTTGTTCATATTTAAGAGCTGCATGAGGCTGGGCCTTCAGGGGCCTGCTCCAGCAGTCACATAACACACACCATAAGTGGCTGCCTATGCACCTTGCAGAGATAGAGAGGAAGGTTCAGCTGGGCATGATCTGAGGAGTCACACTCTGCCTGGAAACCGCTACAGCTGAGGAAGGATTCATGAGCAGTGTCCAGTCAATACTCGACAGAGAGGGCTCAGACTCTAAAGAAGAGCCATCAGAGAAGTCCTTTGGGACAATAACCCAACCGGGTTGCCTGATGAGATGAGGCAGCTAGGCTGTGAGAAAAGAGGAGGGAAGGGACTCCAGGCTCAGGAACCAGCATGAACAGATGCATGGGGGCCGGAAACAGAACTTCAAGGTCACGAAGTTGACCAGCACTCCAGATGAGTGGGGGTAGAGTAAGCCTGGAGAGGCTGGAAGGAGCAGAGTGTGAGGAAAGGGGGAGGGGGGGGAGTTTGAGGGAGTAAGCACTCACATCTATTTGGGGAAGGTCATTGTGGTTGCCAAGTGGATGAAGACAGGGAGTGGCTAGGGTGCTGGCCCAGACAAGGACCAGAGGGGATCAGATCAGGTAACCAACAGAGGGACTGGCTCTGAGGGTACATGCTTGTTCCGGATTAGGGCAGGAACATCAGAAGTGGGGCCGGATGAAGCCCGGTGTTGACACACGTGTGGTCGTGGGACTGGGAGGAAGTGCAGTCTCGGTGGAAGGAGAGGTACTCCATGTGGCTGTGCAGGTGGAGCGGCCCAAGACATATGTATCTAGGATTTGAAGATGGGTGAGAGGTGGGGTGCAGCCAGGATGGTGAGGTCATCTGTAGGCCAGGAATGTCACTTCTGCAATATCTCATCTGACACCTGAAAAGTCCAGGAGGGCCTCAGAGCCTAGCCAGGGCTCTGGCTCACCAGATACTGTTAAGTACACTCAAGGCCCCAAAAGTAAGGAGGACGGAGCAGAGCCACAGGTCACCCATTCACCACAGGAGTGGGTACCACCTTTTCACCACAGGAGTGAGAATAGCATCTCTAAGGAGCCTCCTTAGTTATTTGCTGTTTAGCTACAGTGACTTATGCCTGCCCCTAGAAATCTAAAGCTTATGTTCAAGACACAGTTCCAAAATGAAGTGCTGCTCCTTCTAAATACACCCAGCAGAGAACAGACTGTTAACGTCTTCTGAGGGCAGTGACACCCGAAGTGGGTACACCACCACATAACTGTAGCTCTAGGTCCAGTTCCAGATTCTACCTCAGTGAGCCTAATCCCAGTCGTGGGATGTCTGGGACCACAACCTATGCTCTAACCATTTTCAGGGGGCCTCCCAAGTGTCAGGTGTATGCTGCACACCTCACTTTTAACCTCCCTCAGGGGTAGGTGAACGAACTCAAGGAGCCACCAGTATGCAGGGAGGGTGCCATTTTCAATCTGGAAAAGAGAACACCGAGGACCCGAAAGGTCACCCTAGTCGCAGTTACTTTCCACCAGGCAATCACTGACAAGTGATAAGTGTATGGGATCTGCTTGAATGAAGAGATGAGTCATGTTTATCCATCATGTTTATTCAAACTCAAACCAAGTTCATTGCCACTGTCCATTTTGATTCATAACAACCCTGTATAGTCTTTCTGAGGCTATGTATCTTTACAGAGCAGATGGCCCATCTTTCCCCTTGGAGCAACTGGTGGATTTGAACTGCCAATCGTTGTGTTACAGCCCAGTGCTTACCCTAGAGCACCACCAGGATCTACTGGGGGCTGTTAAAGGCTCCAACTCAACTGGTGGAAACTATGCTTATCCTATTAGCTTGCTCAGAAAAGCCTTTCATCACAATGTAAGGGTTCATTTCAGCCTCATCTTTGCCCAGATTATGAGTACGGGAAACATGGAGTCAGAGTGATCTTTTTCATCTACACTTCAGAACATCAGTGTACTGAGCAAATAGCAGAGTCGATTTGATGTCTTCTAGCCTCAACCCTACACCTTCCAATAGCCCTATTAAAATATGAGAGAGTCGTGTCTTCAAAGCAGAATGGGGAGGGAATAAGGAATGGCATTTCAAATAGGTGAGTCTGAAGGTAGACATAGGTTGGACCTGGATGGAACAATGTTCTCTAGTTCTTGTTGGGTACCTGCAGTGGTTTCTGGTCACCAGTCTCCAGGTGTCCCCTTTTGAGAGAGGCAGACCTGAGCCGAGGGTGGAAATCTGGTCACCCTGGAGTTCTACCTTAGGGACTGTGGAAGGCACAGAGCAGGTAGTATTCTGACAGGGAGGGACTGAGAGGGAGTGGGGTCTGAATTCTGATCCAATTCCTAAGGACCCTGGGGAATAGCCATCAGCTCCAGAGACTTGGGACACCTCTTCTCTGTATCCCTGTCACACCCTTGGCTTTTCATTCCATTGTTGCATTAAAGAACAAGGGCACAGCAGGTTAGGTAACTCTCCTTGCTGTTCCATTGGTTTCCAAGCCTAGGTCTGTTACCTTTCATTGAGAAGTGTGGCCAACGAGGGGCAACCACATGAGAGGCAGAGAACTGAGCAGGGTGCAATGGGCTACAGTCACGTGTTCTAAAGCTGAGAGCCGAGGTGTGGGTGAGTACAGAGGCCAGTCCACGACAGAAAAAACCTTTGGGGATACAGTGACCCTGGTGAGCAGGGCAAAGGTCTTCAGGAAGCAACTGAGGTGGGGATGGAGAGAGGGAGTCACCAGATGCACCTGGGAGGTTCTGCAGGTTTCAGAGACTTCTTGGTTGTGCCCTGCCCACACCAGGATGCCACTCTATGTGACACACTATGTTGTATGCTAGAAACCCAGTCACTTTCAGGTCCCTCGTCCTGACCTAGACGGGGTGCGTACCCCAGCACTTGGGGATACACGGCATTTGTCCAGCCACATCTGAGACTTATGCAATCAGACCACTTCCTAACACTGGAACACTATAGTTAGGGATGTTCCAGGATGACAAAAATGATGGATGTGAAACCTGAGTGTCCTGCGTCCTGATCCTATCCGCTTCCTCCACAGACCAAGAAGTCTTCCTACCCACAAACATTATTTTCATCCCTAGGCTGTACCAACAGCCCCCTCTGCTTCCTGAGTCTTTTCCTGGGCTCCCCTCTCTCTGTTCCCATCAGTTATGGTTCTGAGACCACCAGGTGGTGGCCTCCAAGAGCAGATGGTCCAGCCCATCCCCTGGGTGGCATCTGTGCCACCACCACCACTGCTAAGGACATGCTTAGTACATAAACTGTATGTCAAGCTCTGGTCATAAAGCTCTGACACCGGTCATACACATACAGTGAGATACATGAGCTCTGGCCTGTTAGTCCCATGGCATCTGTGGGTAGCTATATTGGCAGCAGCCCCACCCCCACCCCGAGGGCTCAGGAGGGTGGTCAACCAAAATCAAGGTGCTCATCGCACCGCACTACTGAGCCCATGCTTGGGAGTTTCCTGTCTTTATGCAGTCCTTCAGGAGCAGGCCAGGGGAGCAGATGTCGCCTATGACTGTTTCCAGGCTGAGAGTCCTTCAGCCAGTCTCCACCGGTGAAATCAGCACACAGCTGCGAGGCTTTAAGGCAGCCTGAGTACAGTGGACTAATCAGAGGCCCTGTGCCTGCAGGGCTCGGGACAGGAGGGCGACTCTTAATGTGCACAGCATAAGAAGTCCTTTTGAATCTTATAATAGAATCTTCCTTTGCTCTGGCTTTTTTTTTGTTTTTTGGTCTTCTTGTTTATAAGTTGTTTTTATTAAGGCACAATTCACATAACATAAAATTATTTTAAAGCATGAAAGTAAATTAAATGACATTTAATTCATTAAGAATACTATGCAGATTATCACCTCTCTCTAGTGCCAAATAATTTTCAACATCCCAAAAGGTGATCCATTATCCAGGAAGCAGGTACTTTCTGTCCCTCCCTCCCTCCGGCCCCTGACATCCCTAACCTGCTTCCTGTCTCTCTGACTTAGAATATTCACATAAATGGAATCATACACTATGTGGCCTTTGAGTCTGATTTCATTCACTTAGCATACAATTGTTCAGCTTTAGCCATGTTGCGGTCCTTAGGCCATTTTTAAATTGGGTGGTTTGTCTTTAAATTGCTGACTTGTAAGACTTCCTTTATATACTTTAGATATCAGATCTTTATCAGATATGGTTTACAAAAAAAAATCTCCCATTCTAGCAGTTGTTTATTCACTTTCTTGATAAAATCCTTGGAGACACAGAAGTTAGCAATCTTCATGAAATCCAATTTATCTATCATCTTTGTTGCGTGTCCTTTTGGTGTCCTTTCATTACCTTGGGCCTCAGAATGAACTGTCCTTCCATGCAAATCCTGCAAATCACACTGCCATTTGAGAGTAAGGCTTGTCTGTACTATGATGAAAATGAAAGTTTCTGTGCAATTTCTTGTGCAAAAAATCAGTAACCCAGAAATCATAACAGTTGGATAGCAATACATGATATAAAACATTCACTACAACTCTAAACATACATTAATTATGTCAGTTTACATTGCTTTGCACACAGAGAAGGGTGAAAGGAAGCATACAAAACAAGAATGGTGGCATTCTAGTGATCTTTCCTTCTCCTTACCCTTTTCAGTTAACATACACTTTCTACAACGAGAACATACTGCATAATACTCTCATAAAATATTAAAACCTGAAAAATATTAACTGGAAAAAAAAAACACAAACTGTACTTATTAAAATTCATGCCACACAGAGCTACCGTCTACCACCAAGAAAGAAGAAGCCATTCTTTGAATCCAGGATCCCTGCATAAGACACTCCTAGACCCAGGGGAAGATGGATGAAAGGACCTTTCCCCAGAGTCAACAGAGAGAAAGTCTTCCCCTGCAGCTGGCGGAGAATTTAGACTTCTAAGTGTGGTGCTGTCTGATAAGCACTTGACTACTAACCTCAAAGTCGGCAGTTCAAATTCACCAGCTGCTTCTCAGAAACCCTGTACAAAGTCACTATGAGTCAAAACTGACTCAACACTTAACAAAAACAACAGTTCCTAAACTGTGAGAGGATAAATTCCTGTTTGTTAAATAAATAAAATTCATGCCACATAATTTAAAGTGGACTTCTAGAAATAGTTTTCATTTTTATGTTTAATATCAGAAAACACAAATGGAAATTAATGTTCCTGTGATTAAGGCAGCTAGTAAATTCTGTATTTGTAACTTTGGTAAGATTCCTCCCTTCATATGAATTTCCTTGTGCAAAAAAATAGGAATAACGTGATTGACATCTTTCACACAATGTTTACAGTAACATGGACTCTCCACTGTCGGAAATCCTGAGAGAGGAGGGACACGGAAGGATTCCCTCATCTTTAACATTCACTCATAGGTTCAATACACAGTTTAATGCGTTTGCTTCCAGGTACCTTTCATTTACATGGTGTCTCTACACTGTGACTTCTCTTGAGTTCAGTTAGGTTAATTAAGAAGGCTTTCCCATATGTGTGAATTCATTTGTCTCTGAAAATACAGGAAGGAAAACAAAACTTATACCATATTTCTTATATTTATATGGTTTCTTTGTCATATATCTATTTTCAGATTTGGGCAAAGGTGATGGATAAATAGTATCCATTATTACCTATATGTATACTGTTTCTCTCCAATACCCCTACTCATGTGTTCCAAATGATGCAGGGTATCTGAAGAGTTTCCCACATTCCTTACATCCATAAGGACTCAATCCACTTTGAGTTAGGATGTCTACAGAAGGAAGAATGACCAAAAACTTTCCTATACTACTTACATTCATTTGGTTTCCGCCACTATGCCTTCTCTTCTGTGTTCTGAGAGACACGGATAATAGCTTCCCCACATTCCTTACAACCTAAAGTTCTCTTAGTAATGATGCTTACTAAGAAATAAGAAATGCTTACTGAATAAAAGGGGTTTCTCCACATTCCTTTTATTCATAAGCCTTCTCTGCATTGTGAGTTCTTATATGTCTAGTGAGGGATGAGGAGTCTGTAAAGGCTTTCCCACATTCCTTGCAAACATAAGGCCTCTCTCCACTGTGCGTTCTTATATGTCTAATGAGGTGTGAGGAACGACTAAATACTTTCCCACATTCTATACACCCATAAGGCCTCTCTCCACTATGAGTTCTTATATGTTTAGTGAGGTTTGAGAAATGACTAAAAGCTTTCCCACATTCCTCACATTCGTAAGGCTTCTCTCCAGTATGAATTCTTATATGTGTAGTGAGGGCTGAGGAATTACTGAAGACTTTCCCACATTCCTTACACTCATAAGGCCTCTCTCCACTGTGAGTTCTCATATGTGTAATGAGAGATGAAGACTGGCTGAAGACTTTCCCACATTCCTTACATTCATAAGGCCTTTCTCCACTGTGAGTTCTTATATGAGTAGTGAAAGCTGAGGA
This sequence comes from Chrysochloris asiatica, assembly GCF_000296735.1. Lineage (NCBI taxonomy): Eukaryota > Metazoa > Chordata > Mammalia > Afrosoricida > Chrysochloridae > Chrysochloris > Chrysochloris asiatica. The sequence goes on along the minus strand of NW_006409036.1, from coordinate 388,873 downwards.
ACCAGTAAAGGCTTTCCCACATTCCTTACATTCATAAGGTCTCTCTCCACTGTGAGTTCTTATATGTGTAGTGAGGGACGAAGAAATGCTAAAAGCTTTCCCACATTCCTTACATTCATAAGGTCTCTCTCCACTATGAGTTCTTATATGTGTAGTGAGAGATGAGGAATCACTAAATGCTTTCCCACATTCCTTACATTCATATGGTCTCTCTCCACTGTGAGTTCTGGTATGTCTAGTGAGAGCTGAGGAGTTAGTAAAGGCTTTCCCACATTCCTTACATTCATAAGGCCTCTCTCCACTGTGAATTCTTATATGTGTAGTAAGAGAGGAGGGATCACTAAAGGCTTTCCCACATTCCTTACATTCATAAGGTTTCTCTCCACTGTGTGTTCTTATATGTGTAATGAGAGCTGATGAATGTCGAAAGGCTTTACCACATTCATTACATTCATAAGGTTTCTCTACACTATGAAATTTCTTTTGTAAACTAAGTGACGAGGGACAAGTTTTCCAATATTCTTTGCATTCACCCTCATGACTTCTCACATGTGTCTGAAAGGATGAGAAACTACACAAATTTCCTCCATATTGGTTATATTCACAGGGCTTCTCTCCACTAAGATTTTTCACAGGAGTGCTGAGGTAAGGATAACGGCAGGCTTCTTCATATTCCTTACACTTATAGATACTGCATCCAGTTTCAGATGTGGTACAATGTCTATACGATGAATGATCTGTGAAGGATCTTCCACACTCAAGGTATTCATAAGGATTTACCTCAGTAGTTCTTTTGAGTACAGTAAATTTTGGAAACTGACTGA
>NW_006409036.1:384035-387583 GCF_000296735.1 Chrysochloris asiatica | reverse complement strand
TTCCTCCTAACAGGGACCAGGTGTCATCCTTCATAAATCGCACTATTGTATGTTCACTGGATAACTTTTCTCCAACACTAAAGTTTCGAGAAACTGACCAAATGATTGAAGGTGAGGTTTGCAATAGGAAACAAAAAGGGAAGGAATGATTAAGAGAAAAAAAAGTAGCTATGAGCAAAGAAAAACTCTGAGGCAGTAGGCAATGGTCAAAAGGTAATTTACTATGAAAAACTTCAATGACTATTGAGAGTGACAGTAACAGTGTGTGCAATTAGGGCAGCAGAGTAGAAAGATACTGGACACAATGCACATGGAATACAGAGATGCTCAATGCACATGTAACAGGAAAATGGGAAGGACTTCCTCCACAACACAGCTGGGAGAGTATTAGGAAAGTCAGAAAAGTATCATCAGGTATCTGAGAAGCTCAGTCTCTTCAACCCAAAACACTTTTTCTAACTGATTCATCCAAGTCTAACTCCTTCTACACAGTACTGGCCTTCAAAGAATTGCTGCTTTTGTGATAATCCCTGATGTAGCTACTGTTGTTCTAAAGTGCTATTGAGTCAGTTCTGACTCATAGCAACGTTGTATATGGTTTATGTTTGCATGAATTCAGATGGGGGTGTCTCTGAATAGCAAACCCTGCTGGTAACAGTCAGGGCTTTTCCTACAGAGTTTACCCAGACACGGTGGCCCTGGATAAAAGCTATCTCCACTCTCCTAAGATCATTCTCTTGTTTCCCTGGTAGAACAAATGGGTGTAGCTGACACAGTGCTCATGGAGACAGGCATGTTATAAGTTAAGATAGTTAAGAGCAATGACACGGACACTGAAGCATTACTTCGGTCTTCATACTCTGGAGATAAGTGTGGATTTTTTTGTAGCATAAAATCATGTCACATTTGTAATAAAAACAGAAAAACTCTTTACAAGATCTAAAACCATGAATTTCTCTGTAATCCAAAGTGGTCCCTAAAGCAAATGGTCACACTTACTACACTTAAAGAACCTACAGACTTTTAACCACAAAGGAAATGAAAAGTCCGTTAAATGGACTTATGTTGTTTATGTGGCAAGTCAGGATATTTAAGATCCACAGATCATATGACCATGCCTATCCTATTTAACAATCCATTCCCAAATGCTTGAGCAAGGTTGATGCGTATTTGTACACTAAAGAATAACTCTTTTTTTTAATGATGCCATCCTTACCTACGGAGGCCAGGTTTACGAAGGTTTCCATCATTACATCTATGTAGAGTTTCCTCTGAGCAAGATCCAGCAAAGCCCACTCTTCTTGCGTAAACTTCACAGTCACATCCTCAACGACCACTGAGTCCTAAAACACAACACATTGGTTCAGCAAGGTACCATATACTCCAGTGAGTGAAGTCCAGGGGAACTGAGAATTCATAGAGATACACACAAGATTCTGTGTCTGCCAAAGTGTACTCTAGAGTCTAGCTCTTAATCCCTCTTCACTGTCTACACTAAGGCCCTCACTTATGGCAGCCTGTCTCACAGACTTAACAGTGCTTCAAACACACTGAGCTGAGCATCTCTCTTCACACTTAACTGTGACCAATTCCAGTTTTATTCTTCTCTTATCTTTATCATCTAGAACAGCTTAAAGACATAGGAGAAATTACAGAAATACTCTCTAAAGAAGAAAGTTTAATCTACCACGTCCTTGTGAAAAACAAATAAAATTTAACTCCTTCCACAAAGCATGAATCACAGAGTGAATGCAGGATAAGGTATTAACTAGGTAAACACTGTAGGACTGCCTGGCAGCTTTTCCTTTTGTCCCTAATCATCCGTGGGAGATCCATGAAAACAAACTTGCAAGCCAAGCCCCTGATATAGTCATATTTTCTTGGAAAAACTCCAGGTTATCAAGAGATGATAATACAACCTACTGAATATATAATACATTCTTTTTGAGATTATTCATCTTTACCTATCAGCTAACAATTTCTCAATAATTCAGTAGTGACAGTGCCATTCTCTCTGCCCTTGTCATGGAGTCAGGCAAGAATATAGGAAAGTCACGAATTCTGCCGCCATCTTTATTCCTAAAAGACTCAGGAGACTGACGCAGACAACTGGATTGTTGGCAGAACTCTGAAGAGGAGTACCGCCAGCTACCATCTTTAAGCAGCGCATAATACCTCAGTAACCGACTCGAAGGCACTTAACAACAAACTCTGCTACAAGGTTTTCTAACAGAGAAAGTTTTTCTAGCAGGACAAAAGAACAAGGGAAAACTGAAACAATGTCTTAACAACTATATGGAACACCATCAAGAGACATAACATGTGTGACCAAACTTCCAGAACAGGAATAAATAAGAGGGGGGAGGGTGGTATTTGTCAGGAATAAAATTTTCTAACATGGCTCTGGTAGCATAGTGGTTACGAATCGAGCTGTGAACCGCAAGGTCAGCAGTTCAAAACTACCAGCTGTTCCGCGGGAGAAAGATGAGGCGTTCTGCTCCCGTTAAGATTTATAGCCTCGGAAATCCTGTACAGGGTCACTATGAGTAAGAACCGACTCCATGGCACACAGCTAACCAGCCAACATGGAAGATAAGAAAATATGCATTCAAGAAGTGCAACAAACCCTTAAATGAATAGATCCCGAAATAAAATTACTGCAATGTATTTTCAAACTTTCCAAAACCAGAAACAAAGAATTCTGAAAGTGACTAGAGAAAAACAAAGTTATCTACAGAGGAGAAATAAAACTAAGTTCTGATTTCTTGCCTTTTCTCATTCTTCTAGAGGTCCACGGAATATTTCATATTCTTCGCCAATGCCAAAATCAAGCACATTACATCTTCTTTGGACTTTCGTATTTATTGTCTAGCTTTCCAATGCATATGAGGTGATTAAACCTACTATGGCTTGGGTCAAGAGTACCTGAGTATTTTCATTGACCTCTTTGCTTTTTAACCCTTCAAAGAATCTTTTACAGAAAATATGCCCAATGCAGTACATTGTTTTCTCTGCTGACTTCTGCTTCCATGGATGGTGACTGTAGATCCAAGTATAAATGAAATTCATGACAACGTCAGTGTTTTGTTTTGTTTTGTTTTAATTTATCAGTGTTGCTTATTGGTACCTTTGTGAGGATTTTTCTTTTCTTTACACTGAAATGTAATCCATACTGATGGCTTTAGTCTTTAATCTTTGCCAGGAAGTATCTCATATTCTCTTCTCATTCAGTAAGCAGTTATGGAATCTGCATTTCACATGCTGTTAATGAATCTTCCTCCAATCCTGAGATATTATCCTATACAAAGTAAATCCCAGAGACTCTACAAAACAAAATCCTGTAACTTATATAGAAGGATGCAGAAATGTCAAGATACAAGATCAACGTGCAAAAATCAGTCTGACTGATTGTGAGGGTTGGAAATGTAAAGATAGACATTTTATAGCAAGGAGGGGGAGTGATTAACTTTTCAGTCTAGGAGCGGAGGTCCCTAGGACCATCAAGGGAGAAGAGCAGAGAGCAGGACCCTACCCAGAGAAGCAGTGAT
>NW_006409036.1:361962-383525 GCF_000296735.1 Chrysochloris asiatica | reverse complement strand
CGTGGAGTCGGTTCCGACTCATAGCGACCCTGTACAGGGTTTCTGAGGCTGTAAATCTTTATGGGAGCAGAAAGCCTCATCTTTCTCCCGCGGAATAGCTGGTAGTTTCGAACTGCTGACCTTTCGGTTCACAGCCCGATTCATAATCACTATGCTAATCATTCTTTAAACAGATGAAAATACTAATCACAAGATTTATATGGAAAGGAAAGCGATCCCAAATAAACCAACTATTATATTACAAAAGAAGAACAAAGTTAAGAGTAACACTTCCCAATTTGAAAATCTACTGTACAGACACAGTAATCAAAATAGTCTGGTATCGGTACAACGCCAAATACATAAATCAATGAACTGAGAACTCAGAGTAAATCCATCCACCTATGGGCAGCTGATCTCGGAGCAAGGACTGAAACTCATTAAATGGGGTACAGATACTCTCTTTAAGAAATGGTGTTGGAAAAACTAGATATTAATTTGGGAAAAAACATTAAAGAGAGAGAGAGAAACAAGATGTACATTGCACACAGAAAATCCGACACAAGATGGAGCAAAGGCCTATAGGTAAAATCTAAAATTATAAAGACAGAGCAAAACTAGTAGGCAAACTTACAGGCCCTGACACAGGAAGCAAATACACTCTCAAACATAATTAAAGTAACACAAACAGAAGACAAACTAAATAACTGCTCATAACTGTTTAAATCTTAGGAGATTCCAGTCATGAGCATCCGAAGACTTTTCAAAAGAGTAAAAAGAGAACCTACAGACTGGGAAAAAAATTGGCAATGACATTTCAGACTATCTCTAAAGTCTATAGAAAATTTCAACATCTCAACAACAAAAAATAAACAATCCAATTTTTAAAAGGGCAGAAGACATAAACAGAGACACTTCACCTGGAATTAGCCTAGAAGCTAATTTCAGACTGAAGAATTTGGTAAAGGTCTTCAATTTCTTCATCATTGGCTTTGGTGGTTGGTACATAAATTTATAACCAATAATAGCTGCATTAACTGGTCTTCCTCGCAGGTTTACAGACATTACCCTATCGCAGACAGCACGGTATTTCAAGATAGATCCTGAAGTCTCTGATCAGCCACTGAAGGAGAACTGTGGGTGTGTATGTGTGTGTCTGAGTGTATGGACAAGGAGGTGGGGGCAGGATTTAGAATACCAACTCCTTGGACTCCATCTGTTATTCGTTTTATTCCCCCAAAATCGATCTGGTGAAGGTGAGTGTTATATTTGCATTTCTCTTCATTCATTTTCAAACCTTTTGAAATTGTAGGGTCGGGGTGGTAGGGAATGGCAGGAAAGGGGAAGGGAGGAGACAAGTAGCAGAAGAGGAGGTGGGGGACATGGAGATGAGGAAGAGGATTAATCTGGAGTTAATAACAAAGCCCTGGAGGAGGTGGTGTTGCCAGAGTTGGTCCTTGATAACTGCAGGTGTGTCAGTGGGGAAACTGAAAGTCTAAATGATACCTTTAAGAACTAAGTATCTGAGTATGGCTGATGTGGGACTAAATTCACTGGCCCTACTTTGTGGCGCTGTGGGTTAACACGCCAGACTGCAAAGCTGTTTCAATTGCAGGGCTGGCGGTTCAAGCTCACCAACTGCTCTTTGGAAACCCTATACAGGGTCGCTATGGGTCAGAACCGACTCGATGGCACTTAACAACTTTCCAGCTTAAATAAACTTCCAAAGTTAGACCTTATTAACAATAGTATTTCTGGAGGCTTAGAAGTCCTGGTTGAGAAATGTCCAAATCTTACCTACCTCAATCTGAGTGAAAACAAAATCAAAGGTCTCAGAACAGTAGGTTGGCTGGTTACTTATGTGCCGTGGAGTCAGTTCTGACTCATAGTGACCCTGTATAGGGTTTCCGAGGCTGTAAATCTTTACGGGAGCAGAACGCCTCATCTTTCTCCCACGGAACAGCTGGTAGTTTTTGAACTGTTAACCTTAAGGTTCGCAGCCCGTTTCGTAACCACAAGCTCTGTAAAATCTTACATTTGCAAAGTCTTGACTTGATTAATTGTGACATCACAAACGAGAAGTTTATGTTGTTGTTACGTACCGTGGAGTCAGTTCCGACTCACAGTGACCCTGCACAGGGTTTCTGAGGATGTGTATCTTTACGGAAGCAGAAAGCCTCATCTTTCTCCTATGGGACGGCTGGTAGTTTCGAACTGCTGACCTTGAGGTTAATAGCCTGATTCATAACCACTACATTACCAGAGAAGTTTATATAGAAAGTTATTTTTGAATTGCTGTAGCAAAATTACATACTTAGATAGACATGCTCAGGAGGATAATGAAGCATATGAAGAGGATGAGGATGAGGATGAAGATGAAGAAACTGGTCTAGCTGTAGGACTTAAGGAAGAGTAGGAGGAAGAAGAGGATGATGATGAATCAGGCTCAGAACTCAGAGAAGGAGAAGAGAAAGGGGTCTCTCATATCTAATGAAGGAAGAAATCTGGGATGAAGATGATAATGACTATGTTGAAGAAGAGGAAGTAGAGCAAGAAGACCTTAGAGGAGAGAAAGAAAACAAGGCACTGAAGACAATGGAGAAGAAGCTGCCTAGATCATTCTAAGACCAGATTCCCTAATATTCTTGGGTGAGCTTGCTAGACCATAGCTATTCTTACAGAAAATAGCATGTAACTTTTTATAGGAAAAGGGTGGCACTTTTTTTTTTTGTCTTTTTATCATTCCAAATAAAATTTACTCATCTGTTAATGATCATATTGTATTCTCTTGTTGTTATGTGCTATCAAGTCGGTTTTGACCCATAGCAACCCTGTATAGGGTTTCCGAGAAGCAGGTGGTGAGCTTGAACCGCCAACCTTGCATTTCAAATGGCTCTGCAGTCTGGTGCATTAACTGACAGTGCCACACCAGACAAAACAATTTCATTGACCCTCCCCCACTCCCACATTGTGCAATTCCACAGAAATTCATTTGGAATCTTCTTTTTTCTAATTCACTTTTGCTGCATTAGTAATCTTAAGGTCATAATTAAAACATGATAGCTTTTACAAAGTATTTGTTGTTGTCAAATGCCACTGTGTCAGTTGAGATCCTGTATAGGGTTTCCAAGCTGGTGAGTTTGAACCGGTGATCTTGTGGTTCAAAGCAACTTCACAGTCCAGCACATTATAGTTTGGTACATTTCATTCAGAAGGTTTTCAAGTTATTTATAAACTAACTGAAATCAGTCTGTAACATGAAATGAGAACTTTGAATTGGTTGTTTTTTTAGAGGTAATCAGTGGTCTGTAGTTTGATGCAGTGACTTTTTTTGCTATGGATATTTGGGCACTTCTTTTTCATAAGAGTAACTTCAAAGGTAGAAGCACAATAGTAAAGCCTTTATTTAGTAAGCGTGCATGGATTTCGTGAAGTGTTCTGAAACCTCTTTTAAGTCAAACGACTCGTAAGGTCGTATTTTTGAAGGAAATATTGCTTAGTGTAAGTTCAGAGACATGGAGATGAGCAAGTCCTTTCTTCAGACTACAGATCATGATATAACAGGAGGTATTTGTTTTAGGTATGCATTCTTTTTCCCCAGCAATTTCTTTATGATCACCTTCCTTTCTTGTTTCAATGTCCTCCATTTCAAAAACACAGTTGAGAAATGTGGCTACCTAAGAGAACTTTTAGTCTTATACTTCTACTGAACTACCTTTTCAGACCTGTCTCGATTTTAAACACGTGAGAGCAATTGGGTATTTTCTCAGATACAAATGTTATTATCCATATAGTTCTATGTAACAGGCTCTGCTTACTATAAATCTCTTTTGGTTGATAACATGTGCAGATTGTTATAGATTACAAAAAGAAAAGATGCAAAAGATTTGGGGAGTAACATCAGTGTTCCTCAAAAATCAGAACAATTGCCTATTGATAATTAATGAGATTTAAGTTGACTTCCCAAATGAGTTGGATACTGCTCTACAAAATATTTCTTGTTTTCCCAAGGAGAATTTTTAATCTTCCTGCAGCACATATAAGGGATTATCAGATATTATAACATTTCATTGAGATATACTAGGCAGCTGCCAAAATATTTGGAACTTAATAACAAAACTAAGATTTGTTTTCAAATGGTTGGGCATTAAAAAAAGAAAAACAGATGGGATCATTGTGAGTGTGCCTATACGTGTTTCTTTATATGGCTACTAAAAATAAAATCAGTAGACAAGTCCATCTTCAGTTTTGTCATGCAGCTTTGCTTTTTAAATCGTGGCTATCTAAATTATCTTCCTTATGGTTTGAATCTTTGTTAAAATTATAAAAGTTAATGTCAGCAAAAGGACTAAATGAACCCTTCCATATTGGGACATATTGAAATTACCAAATGTAGTACTTGTTTAGTTTAAAATGTGTGAGTTGAGTTTTAAAGTAAAAATTTTAGAGTTATTTGTAGAGAAATTAAAAAGTTGCACAACTGACTGAAAGGAAATTCTAGGGATTAGCTTATTGGAGGACACTGAAATCTCCAAAAGACTAACATCTTAATCACTTTTTAACAATTGAAATGCCCTTAATAAATCCTTAGTAAGTCTCAACATATAGTATGCCAGATTATAAAAGCTATTTTTAAAATTAAATCAATATAGCATATTGCTTTTCTTATCATTTTATTATATAATCAAAAATAAGTTATTTGGTTTGAAAACAACACTTAGAGCCTCCAGATAACTTTTAAAACGTATTTATCTTTGTGGGTGATAAATAAGGGTGGGTTTTATATTTTGTAGAGATTTTTGGTCCTATTTTAATCCTTCTTGTAAGGCAGTATGTATATCTCTCCTTTAAACAAGCAGACCAACCTGGAGTGGCTAGAAGAACAGAAGATACTTCTTGAAAGAAAGACCTATAGGAAAAATATAAAACAACATAGGCAGACCGACTGTTACTACAAGAACAAGCAACTTGCTTGCCCAGAAAACATCAAGGCAAGTGGTCGGGTCCCCTCAGTGCAAACCCCCTTCCAAGACTAAGACTCAATGGGAATACACGCTGTGATTGGTGACCACGCTCGACACCGATAAGGGGAAGTGAGGAAAAAACAGCAATGAAGCGGTGAGCTAAGCCCTACAACGTTCAATAGACTTCTGTGAACCCGGGTGGAGACCTGGGTTAGCCAGCAGTGTGGCAAGACCTGGGGACTCTTGGGCCCAGAGTCAGTGACATAGCCACAGAGGACTAGAGTGGAGAGTGAAGCATCCAGCTGATAAGAAGAGAGGACATATGCATAAGAACACTCACACTTGCAGATAATACCCACTTATCCTGGCTTCAGTGACTGGATGATCAGAGCTCAACTAGAAGTAAAAAGAAGAGGGAGAAAAAAAAAAGTATTCTCATACAATTTGATGAACTTGACCTACATCTATGGAAGCAGTAGCTCAAAAGATGGAACAAGTCCTTACAGCAAGAATCATTCCCACACCCTCCACACACAGAGTAGACAGGGATGGGCAACTTGGACATTGGCTACCCAAAATGGGGGCCGGAGGCTACAAAGGCAAGAAGTGACTGGCTTATAAGCTTTCAAGAGGGAACCTAGATCCAGAGGGCCTGGAGGAAGGTAGAATCTCCAGTGAGTAGTATTTAATCTGACTAGGCGGGCCTGATGCAATGAAATGCAGATGGGTCTCTTGTGATACAATAGTGAATAATTGTTATCAGGACTGATTGTGAGGGTTGGAAATGTAAAGGTAGATGTTTTATAGCAAGGAGGGGAGTGATTAACTTTTCAGTCTAGGAGCAGAGTTCCCTAGGACCATCAAGGGAGAAGAGCGGAGAGTGGGACCCTACCCAGAGAAGCAGTGATGCCTGAAATGGAGGCAGAGATGATGACATGGAGTGATGGAGCAGCTGGAGACTTTAGCTCCAGAGAGGGAGAGCGACTGTGTGCTGAAGACCTGGGGGGCACGGGGGAAGGATTGCATGGAGGGGATTGTAACTATGGCAATGAGACGATATATGATAGAAGGAATGTAAAACTAATGTTCTCCCATGTAAACTATCACATAATTCACAATAAAACATTTAAGGAAAAAAAAAACACAAGTTAAAAAAAGAATCTCTCCTTTAAAAACTTTGAAGTTAATACTTTTGTTTAAATGTGTTTTGAATAAAGCCGTAAGTGTTAAACCAAAAAAAAAAAAATCTTGAAATGTTCTTTTTGACAATTAATGCAACACCATTCTCCAATTTGTCATTGTCAGCATAGTAAACTTTATGATTGTTTGATTAAAAATACCAATACCAGCCAGTCCATTTCAGTTTTACTAATGCCTAGTTATGAATCTTAATGTGTTTTATTTCACTTTTTATGACTTTCAATTTCCCTATATTCATACTTCACACTTCATATTCCAGTTATTAACGGATGTTTGCAGCTGTTTCGGGACCTTCCATTTGCCCCACTCATCTAATGTCACTATGTCAGACAGTGTTCCACTGATACTCATAAGGTTTTCAGTAGCAGAATTTTCAGAAGTGGCCCACCTCTCCTCCCTCTTCCTAGTCTGCTTAGCCCAGAAGCTCCACTGAAACCTGTCTCTCCCATGGGTGGCCCTACTGGTGTTTAAAATACTGGTCACATAGCTCCCAGCATCACAGCAGAACAGAAGTCACCAGTATATAACAAATGGGAGAATACAAGACATACTACACAGGCTGTTTTTTTAAGTACTTTTATTAAAAGTAAAAGAAACTGGGCTGCTAATTACAAGGTCAACAGTTCAAACCCACCAGTCGCTCACTGGAAACCCTATACTGGGTTGCTATAAGTCAAAACCAAGCCGACAGCACTTAACAATAATATTATACATGGACAATGAACAAGGAAAACCAAAGAATTTATGCATCTGAATTACGGTGCTGGAGAACATTGCGTAGATCATGGAGTGGCAGAAGAACAAATCAGTCTGGGAAGAATGACGGTCAGAGTGCTCCTCAGAAGGGAGGCTGACGAGACTTCGTCTCAAGTAGTTTGGACATGTTATTAGGAGGGACCAGTTTCTGGAGAAGGATATCATGCTTGGTAAAGTATAACCATCATGGCAAAGAAGGACAACAAGCAAAAAATGAGGCAGACCCTCAACGGGCAAGATTTACACACTGACTGCAACAATGGGCTGAAGCATAGCAGCCGCTGTAAGGATGACACAGGACCAAGCAGTGCTTCGTTTTCCTGTACATGAGGTCACTACGCATCAGAACCGACTTGCCAGCACCTAAGCACAGCAACAATAACGATATGTACTTTAGAAGGGCTTTGTTGTTGTTGTTAGGTACCATCAATTGGTTCCAACTCACAGCGACCCTATGCACAACAATATAAAACACTGCCCAGTCACGAACCATCCTCACAACTGCTGCTACTACTATGTCACTCCGTCTCACTGGAGGTCTTCCTCTTTTTGATCAGCCCTCTACTTTACCTAGAGTGATGACCTTCTCCAGGGTCTGGTCCCTCCTGGCCAAAGTATGAAAACTGAAGTCTCACCATCCTGACTTCTGAGGAGAATTCTGACTGCACTTCTTCAAACAAAGATTTGTTTGTTCTTCTAGTAGTCCATCATACTTTTAATACTCTCTGCTAACACCATAACTCAAATGCATCAATTCTACGATCCTCCTGATTCACCGTCCAACTTGCACATGCATATGAGACTACTGAAAATACCATGGCTTGGGTCAGATTACCTTCGTCCTCAAACTGCTATCTTTGCTCTTCAACACTTTAAAGAAAGGTCTTGGGCAGCAGATTTGCCTAATGCAATATGTCATTTGATTTCTTGACTGCTGTTTTCATGAGTGTTGATAGTAGGTCTGAGCAAAATTAAATCTTTGACAACTTCAAACTTTTCTCCATTTATCATGATGTTATTTATTGATCCAGTTGTGAAGATTTTTGTTTTCTTTACATGGACAGAAGGCCTGTAAGCAGCACAAATGATTTGTCTTGGAGTCCTGGTGTGGCGCTATAAGACACGCACTGGACTGCTAACCACAAGAAAGACAGTTCAAACCCACCAGCCGCTCCTTGGAATCCCTATACAGGGTCACTGTGAGATGCAGCCCACTCAACGGCACTAACGGCACCTATAAAAAGGACGGCTGTTTGATCCCATCTAACAGTGCCCTGCAAGAAAGGTCTAGCAACTTGACTGCCTAAAGATTAAGGCTGAGGAAACCATCTGGGGCTCAGTTCTATTCTGCTTAACACAGCTGAAACTGACTCAACAGCTATGGGTTTGGATTGCTGTTGCTGCTGCTATGCATGAATGTTATCAGGGAAGTCCTTGGTGACTCCAATGGTTACAGACTGGACAGGGCACCTTGGAAGTAAGGCCTGGTGATCTACTGCCCAAAGATCACAGCCTGGAAAACCATATGGAGTATAATCCCCCACTCATAGTCACACTATAAAGAGTTTCCAAGGATGTCAATCTTTACGGGAGCAAAAGCCTCCTCTTATCTCCTGAGATGAGGCTGGTGGATTCAAACTGCTGATCTTGTAGTCAGCAACCCAATGCATAATCCACTAAGCCACTACTATAAACACATGGAAAATCTACTGCAAAAGACCTTTTTAAACCATTAAAGAGTAGATGTCTCTTTGAGGACTAAGGTGTACCTGACTCAAGCCAAGGTATTTTCAATAGCCTCATATGCATAAGAAGCTGGGCAATAAATCAGGACAACTGTTGAAGAAATGTTGTTGTTAAGTGTCCTGGAGTGATTCTAACTCATAAAGTACCCTGTATAGTGTTTCCAAGAAGCAGTTGGTGGATTTGAACTGTCAGCCTTGTGGTTCCCAGCCCAGTGCTTATCTATGGTGTTGGCGAAGAATACTGAAAACACCACAGACTGTCAAAGAAAACAATCTGTCTTGGAAGAAGTGCAGCCAAAATGCTCCTTGGAAAACAAGATGGCAAGACTTCAGCACACATACTTTGACATGTTATCAGAAGGGACTAGGCCCTAGAAAATGGCATCATTCTTGGAAAAGTAGAGGGTCAGCAAGAAAAAAGACCCCCAACAAGGTAGAATGGCACAGTGGTTGCAACGATGGGTTCAAACATGACAACTGTGAGGATGGAGCAGGACTGGGCAGTGGTTCTGTTGTGCAGACAATGACAACTTGGAACCAACACAATGGCACCTAATAATAACATAAACACTTAGGGCTGCCATGAGTAGAATGATACTTAAAGGCAACTAACAACAAAAACATTATAATTGGCTACTACAAGAATAAGCAAGCTGTTCGCCGGGAACCCATCCAGGCAAGCAATCAAGTCCCTTCAGAACAAACCGCCCTCTAAGACTGAAATTCAGAGGGAACACATGAGCAGGCATATAAGCTTGCTGGTGCACATGTTGGTCTACTGGTGAGTGAAAGAGGGGGAAAGGTAGCAGTGAAGAAATGGGCTGAGTTCAACCGCTTCAGGTCCACAGACTCCCATTGACCTGGAGATGAGAGAGAAAAGAGGAAGGGCTGGTTGGCCTGAAGTGTGGTGAGACCTGTGGACACCTGAGCCTATGGACAGGCACACAGCTATGGAGGGCTAGAGCTGGGAGTGAAGCATCTAGCTGATATGAAGTGAGGGGAGATACATAAGAACACCCAAACTTGCAGACAGTACCCATTTGACCTAGGCTTGATGGCTTGACACTCAGAACTCGACTAGAGGACGATAAAAAAAAATTTTTTTTTATAAAGGAAATGAGGGTAAATTGCTACAATTTGATGAACTTGACCTATATTCATGGATGTAGTAGCTCAAAATACCAACAGAGAGGGAAAGAGTCTTCATATCAAGTATCAATGCAAACCCCTCTGTATAAAGGGCAACTTAGACATTGACTACATAAAATAAGGGGGTACTAAAGGCACGGAGTAACTGGCTTACAAGTTTTCAAAAGGGAGGTTAGTTAAAGAGTGTGTGGGGGAAGATAGAGCACCCACTGAATATTTTTCATCTTGTCTAGATGAACCTGGTGAAAAAAGATGAAGATAAGATTTAAATGATTCAATAGTTAATTGTTATCATGACTAATTCAGATTGTCACAATAGTACAGGTAGAAGTTTTGTAACAAAAATGGGGGAGTAGTTAATCATACTGTCCAGAAACAGAGGTCCCTAGGACCATCAAGGGAGAAGAACACAAGCAGAATGCAGGACCCTATCCAGAGAAGCAGTGACACCAGAGACGGAGACAGAGATGGGGACATGGAGAGAGGGAGCAGCTCTATCGACTCTAGACTCTAGAAAGAGAGGGAGTAGGTGCTGGCAGCCAGGAGGCAGGTTTTCAGAATGTGCCCTCTGTTGGTTTAAATTATTATATATGGGAGAACAAACAAGATGGCAAATCAGAGAGAGGTGTAGTGAGGAGCTCCGACAGCAACAATACAGAATACTGGACCAAGCAGGCTCAGTGGATGGTGCCAGAACTCTGAACCACATATGAAAGAATATTTACAAGGTTGGAAGGCTTACAGCTATGGGAATTTGTAGCAGAAGCAAGAAATCCAGCGCTTTCTCATCCAAAACACTCAGCTGCTCTCGGAGCCACCATCTTGGGTGACAGCAAGTAGGGGAAGAATCAGAGCAGCCACGGACGCCTGACAGAACTGCAGAGATAAAGGTGTGGGCACTTATTTTTTTTTTTGTCTCTGCTCATTGGTCTCTCGCTGTCTGTGCACCTCTATTCAGGCGACTAGAGAGGGTGCCTGAGTGAGTGGACACCCAGCCTCCACCCCAGAGGGTACTACTATTCATGTGAACAGATCTTCACAAAATTTAAAGTGACAAATGACACTTTCCACTTAAAACTAAATGGCATTGCAAAACGGCCACAGTCAGTCCGGAACGGTTTATCAATAGGAAAAAGGCCTGAACGGGGACTGTAGACCTGGACAGGCAGACTAACAAGGAAATAGGCCGAAAATTAAATCCTGAGTTACGTCACAATGACCAACAGTGGCATCTTGAAATTTCTCAAGAAGAGTCAAAAGGGAAGCCCATTTCCTGATCACATATACCTGGAGGCACCCAGAAAGCATAAAAAATACCAAAATACATACCCATCTAAGTCTTAAGGCCAAAGATAACCCCTGAATATGCCCAAAAAACAGAAACAGATGACCACATCAGCACATGTCCAGAAACGAGATAAAGTGACTGAGGTAAATGAGCTGGAAGTAGACCTACACGCCATACTGGAAGATGGGCAGGCTTTGGTAATGCCAGAGAAGGAATTCAGAAAATGATTATAAAATATATCAAAACACTATACAATGGAGTTGAGAAAAATAAGGAAGAAATCAGGAAAACGCTACAGGAACAATCAAATAAGATAGATACAGCATCAGAAACCATTCAAAAACCTACAGAAAGAGGTCCAAACAATTAATAACAGAATATCAGAAATGGACAATACACTGAAAGGGCAAAGGAGTTGAATTGAAGAAATAGAAGTCAGAACTAGTAAGCTACAAGATAAATCTCTCAACACTACTAAGATAGAAGAGCAAGCACAAAAAAAAAATCTGAAAAAGGCCTAAGATTCATATTGGACAACATGAAGAGGAATAACTTAAGAATTATCAACATTTTGGAGCAAGAAGAATCACACAAGTCCATAGAGGAGATAGTTGAAGAGCTTCTGGAAGAAAACTTCCCTAACATCCTGAAAAGCAAAAAGATAAGCATTCAAGAAGCTCAACAAACCCCAGAAAGGTTAGACCCTAAAAGAAAATCACCAAGACATATAATAATCAGGTTCTCCAAAATCAAAGATAAGGACAGAATCCTGAAAGCATCTAGGGAAAAGAGAAGTGTAACATACAAAGGCAAACAAATCAGATTAAGCTTGGATCTCTCCACAGAAACCATGTAGGCAAGAAGGCAATTGAGAGACATATATAAAACCCTGAAAGAAAAACAAAAAAACTGACAACCAAGAATTCTCTACCTATCAAAGCTGTCAATCAAATATGATGGTGTAATCAAAACATTCCAGGATATACAGAAGCTAAGGGACTTTGCCAAAGCCAACCCAGCTAAGAAAAACATCTAAAAAGGAAGTTGTTCTGTGGAATGAGAACCAAAAAGAACAGACAACAACCAGAGAATGATGTATGTGGCATCATCAGTCTGAACTCATTCGAAAATGGAAGAGTCAAGAACAGAATAAAATTATAAGAACAGAGGATCTGGGAGGTCAGTCTATGATCAAAACAATTACAATGTGAAAGAAGGTAAACACAGAGGAAGAGATTCAGGTGGTGAGAAGGTCAGGTAGATTACAGGATAAAATAGACTGTCTTAAATGGAGGGAAGAATTAATGGAATATAAGGAGCTCTGGTAGCGTAGTGGTTACGAATTGGGCTGTGAACCACAAGGTCAGCAGTTCGAAACTACCAGCTGCTCCACAGGAGAAAGATGAAACTTTCTGCTCCTGTAAAGATATATAGCCTCAGAAACCCTGTTCAGGGTCACTATGGGTCGGAACCAACTCCACGCACTTAACAAAAACAACAAGGAGCTCTGGTAGCATAGTGGTTACGAATCGGGCTGTGAACCTTAAGATCAGCAGTTCGAAACTACCAGCCACTCCACAGGAGAAAGATGACGGTTTCTGCTCCTATAAAGATTTACAGCCTCAGAAACCCTGTACAGAGTTGCTATGGGTTAGAACCGACTCAACGGCACTTAAAAACAACAACAACAACAAGGAAACCACAACAGTGGGGTTGGAGAGAGGAGTTTAGTTCAGGTGTTGGGGAGGGTAATGCAAGAAGGGGGAGGAAGTGGAAGAGCAAAATAGATAGGGAAACACTGAGACAGGTTTGCAAGGCCTAAGTGGGACAGAGGTAAATGCTGATGCATGCTTAACTTTGGAACAACAGGGCTCTGTGATACCGAGATCTAGGCATAGTTTGAAGAGGGGAAATAATACTAAAATGCTTGACTGTCTTATGAATATTGGCTTCCCTTGTCTACTATTGTAAAACAGACACTTGAGTGGGATAGAAAGGAATGTTGGGAAACATGATTACAGAAAACTTGTAAGCCCGTCTTCAGCATATAACTGACTGGAATACCTAAAAGAGGTTCTAGACCTTGCCCAGTGAAATAGGCCTTTTGCAAAGCCTTTGCAGAGTATAGGACTTTCGGTGGAATCTTGAGTCCTAGCAAGAACAAGCAGACCAGCCTGGAACAGCTAGAGTAACAGAAGATACATCTTCAAAGAAAGATCATCAGGAAAAACCCAAAACAAAAATGTCAGCATGACTGGCTACTTACAAGAATAAGCAAGCTGTATGTCAGAAAGCCATCATGGCAGGCAATCAAGTTACCTCAAGACAAACTCCCCTCTAAGACTGAAATTCAAAGGGAACACATAAACAGGCATGTAAGCTTGATGGCAACCACATTGGTCTACTGGTGAGTGGAAGAGGGGGAAAGGCAGCAATGAAGAAATGGGCTGAATTCAACCACAGATCATTGATGCCCATTGACCTGGAGATGAGAGAGAAATGAGAAAGGGCTGGTTGGGCCAAAGTGTGATGAGACCTGGGGACACTTGAGCCCATGGACAAGGACACAGCCACAGAGGACTAGAGTTAATAATGAAGCATACAGCTGACATGAAGTGAGAGGAGATGCACAAGAACACCCAAACTTGCAGGCAGTACCCATTTGACCTAGTCTTGATTGCTTGATAATCAGAACTCGACTAGAGGAAGATTACCAAAAAAAAATTTTTTTGATAAATGAAACAAGGGTCAATTGCTACAATTTGATGAACCAGACCTATACTCATGGAGGTAATATCTCTAAATACCAACAGAGAGGGAACGAATCTTCACATCAAGTATCAACGCTATCCCCTCTATACACAAGGTAGAAAAGGACGGGCAACTTAGACACTGGGTGCCTAAAATGAGGGGGCGATAAAGGCAGGAAGTGACTGATTTACAAGGTTTCAAGAGGGAGTTTAGTTTGAGTGTGTGGAGGGCAGAAAGAGTTACCACTGAATGGTTTTCATCTTGTCTAGATGGGTCTGGTGAAAGAGATGGGGATAAGATTCGTACGTATGACTCAATAGCGAGTAATTGTTATCATGACGAATTGCAACTGTCACAATAGTAAAGGTAGAAGTTTTGTAACAAAAACGGGAGTGGTTATTCTAACAGTCCAAAAACAGAGGACCCTAAGACCATCAGGGGAGAAGAGCACAGGCTGAACACAGGACATTCTCCTGAGAAGCAGCAACACCAGAGCCAGAGGTAGAGATGGGGACATGGAGAGAGGGAGCGGCTGAGGACTCTAGATTCATGGGAAGAAAGGGACTAAGAGCAGGTGGCCAGGAGGCAGACTTCCAGAATATGCCCTTTGGAGGTATAAATTATTAAATATGCCTGAGTGTTTGTTTTTTTGTTTTATTGTTTTATTTTCTAAAAAGCTAAAGTGAATAGAGAGAAATACTGTTAACTGATGGTACATGGAGGGGATTATGATCATTGTAATGAAACAAAAAATATGATTTCTTGAATATAAAACTGATGATCTGCCCTGTAGAATTTCACTCAAATCACAAAACTTCTTTTCAAAAAATTGTTATATAAAGATCCCCCAAACAATTTGCTTATTAAGAACAAATACAAATTCCATGCTACTTTTTGTGCAAGGAAGGATGGGAAATAAAAATTTCAATGTATATGGGGTTGCTTTTACATCTGTGTTGTTGTAAAGTGACAGGCAAAATCCTTCAGAAAGTAATAAAGCTGTCTACCCAAAGTAGGTGTGAGGCATGTCTGGTCCACAGGCAGTATAAGGCCGGCGAAATCCTTTGATCCGGCTCTGTCAAGGCAACGACAGTTCCAGCCATCACATTGTAGTTGTGAAGTGCTATCGAGTCAGTTACAACCCATAACAGCGCTGTATAGTTTCTGAGGAGCAGCTGGTAAGCTTGAACCGCTGACTTTGTGGTTCAAACCGACTTTGCAGTGAGTGCATTAACCCACAGTGCCACACCATTAGAAGCAAGTTAATTAAATGTTTGACCAACTATAGCAGGCTAATTTTTAAGTTGATAATTTTGTATAACTCATGAACAATGCTATAAATTCTAGCAGTAAAAAGGTTCCCCATCCCTGACCTAAAGGAAGCTGGTAGAGGAAGAATGAGCTGGAATGTGAGCAAGAGTAGGAGCAAATCTGCATAAAGTACTTGGACTGATTTTAAACTGTGAAGATATGTGGTGTTGTTGTTGGAGTCCTGGTGTGACGCTGTAGGATAAGCGCTCGACCATAAGGTCAGTTTGAATTGTAAAATCGGTGGTTCAAACTCACCAGCCACTTCTCAGAAACATTATGCAGGGTTGTTATGAATCAGAACTAACTCAACAACACTTAACAACAATATAAGGTTTCTGAGAAGAGGCTGGAGGGTTTCAACCACAAACCTTGCGGTCAGTTGCTATTGTTGACAAGTGCTGTGGAGTTGATTCCGACTCATAGCGACCCTGTATAGGGATTTGGAAGCTTTGAATCTGAGTGGCACAAAAAGCCTCATCTTTCTTCCGCAGAGCAGATGACAACTGAAAAGCATAGGAACTTATTATCAGCTCTGGACATAAATACATGGGAGGACAAGGACCTATATTAGACAATCACACTTCTCACACACTGAAGAGCCTCAAGACAAAAGCATTCCCTGCTGGAAAAAACTTTGGGTCTAGATCTTACACACGATCCAAATGAACTCCATGTGCCCAAAGTTATTGTGTTAGTGATGGAATGAGGACATCAAACCCAACCTAGTACCCCATAAATAAAGCCAGGCTCTTTCCCCATTAACTCTCTCCATTCTTTATGACTCAACCACACAGTGGCAGAAGTGGGGCTATAGTTTCCAACTGCACAGAAAAAGCAGCAGTTCCTGGGGAAGCCAAGAAATCAGTTTACAGTGATGAGCAGGATAGCTCTGGAGCACCTGAGCCTCGGCCTCCTCGGCCAGAGCTGCTCTGTCTTCAGGCTCTAGTCAGGTGATTCTGTCACTAACAGACAGCAGCAAGGCCCAGGGGGAGATGTCAATATCCTCTGGTGCTCCAGCTCTGTGAGCCACATCAAAAAAGGTGACCCTAGGAATCCAAATGTGAAAAATTACGTCTGTGCACAGGACGGATCCATGAAAGTGGAGCAGGGTCTTAGGATGCTTCTTAGTGCTCAATCCCTCGAAATTCTCTGCCAGCATTTTCATCTAATGGAGGAATCACAGGACCCAGAGTACAAAGCTCTGTACCCCCAACTATTCTTATAAAGCATCAGCCCCTTCTGGTAAGAATAACCAGTTCTAGCCTACCCCTTCTGTATACAGGGTTGATAGGGACAGGCAACTTAGACATTGGCTACCTAAAATAGGGGGGAGCTATAAAGGCACGAAGTGGCTGGTTTACAAGTTTTCAAGAGGAAGTTTAGTTTCAGAGTGTGCAGGAGAAGGTAGAATCTCCACTAAAAAGTTTTCCTCTTGTCTAGATGCGTCTGGTGAAGAAATGGGGATACAATTCTTATGATTCAGTAGTGAGTACTTGTTATATATCATGACTGATTGCCACTGTCACAATTGTAAAGGTAGAAGTTTTATTAAAAAAAAAAAAAGGGGGGGGGGGCGGAGTTGTTAATCTTACACTCCAGGAACAGAGGGCCCTAGGATCATCAAGAGAGAAGAGCATGTGCGGAACATGGGCCACGATCCAGAGAAGCAGCAACACCAGAGATGGAGGCAGAGATGAGGACATGGTGAGATAGAGCAATTGAAAACTCTAGACTCATGGAAAGAGAAAGGCTGTGTGCTGGCGGCCAGGAGGCAGGCTTATAGAATGTGCCCTTGGGTTGTTTAAATGATTATATATTCCTGATGTTTTTTGTGTATATCAAAAAACAAACAACAAAAACATGTAATAGAAGCAAATACTGCTAAATGATGATGCATGGAGGTGATTGTAATCATTGCAATGAAACAAAATATGATAGGATTAAGTACAAAACTGATGTTCTCCCATGTAAACTATTATTCAATTCACAAAAAAAGTTTCTAAAAAAAAAAGAAGATCTAAATGGGGAGCCATAGGGAGGAGGTAAGATAACTGTTGTTACAGTGAGGGGATTATAATCATTAAAAGGAAACAAAGTGCATAATTTGAATGTAAAGCTGATGAGCTTGACTGTAAACTTTCATTTAATTCACAATAAAAAGTTACAAAAAAAAAAAAAAGACTATCCCAGCCCTCTGTGGTACTCACCATTTCCTTGCTCCAGCTTCTGGAAGTCTAAGTGGATGTCCTCTCTAAGCCCAGGAAGCCACTTCAGTAAGCGGGATGGGAATATAAACAGGGCCTCTAGACTATTTGGAGGTAAATGAATGCTTGGTCCACACTGCCAGTTAGAATAGATGAATCCTTACTAGTGATTAGTGATTGCAGGTAAGTATAAGATGGTCACTGTAGGTCCTCAGACACTGGACTGGACGGACCTGAAATGGAAGGACAAGGAAACAAGTGTGAGTGAGGAAGGAATGACAAGTTCTTAACCTACAGCTCTTTCCCTGGGCAGGACTTTCTCCCTGAAGGAATGCATTGAAGGCAGAAAGGTTCGTCTAGCAGGGCACATAATTAAAAAAAAAAAAAAGGCTTACTGGTCAGAAAGAGACTGGAGAGACCTGAGACTATGGCCTTAATCACTCTTCAGGTCTGGAACGGAACTCACCCTCATGGACCATTTATTAGCAAAGCCGTAGATAGGTATATGGGGGGGGGGGAGGGGAGAGGGGGCCCGCATTGGTAAGGTATGCTCACTATGGGCTGGTCAACCATTCAAGATCAATGGCCAACATCTGCCTAAGGACAAAGTTCAGAAAGGTAAGGAAAGAGGATGGAATGGAAATAACCAAAGAGAAAATTGGGATAACTGTTGTTACATTAATGGGACTAAAAGTTTATGATTTTGAATGTGAAACTGAAGATCTGCTATGTAAACTTTCACAATAAAAAGTGTTCTTACAAAAACTCTTACAGGGAGGAAATAGTGGTACTCATCACGTAAGCAGCAGTGAAGAAATCCAATGATGTATTGCATGAGATAAATCTGCTGCAAAAGATCTCTTTAAATGTTCAAGAGCAAGATGTCAGTTGGAGTTACCTGACCCAAGCCATGGTATTTTCAATTGTCTCTTGTGCATGTGGCAGTTGAACAATGCCTAAGAAAGACCACAGAAGAGTGAGTACATTTAAATTATGGTGTTGGTGAAGGATATTGAAAGTACCAGGTACTATCAGAAAAACACACAAATCTGTGTTGGAAGAAGTACAGTCCTTAGGAGCAAGGATGGCAAGACTCTAACTCTCATACTTTGGGCATGTCATGAAGAGGAACCAATCCCTGGAGAAAGAACTCATGCTTGATAAAGTGGAGGGTCAGGAAAAAAAAAAAAAAAAAAGGAAAAAGGAAGACCCCTAACAAAATGGAGCAATACCGTGGCAGCAACAATGGATTCAAACAACAGTGAGCCTGGCATAGGACTGGGCAGTGTTCTGTTCTGTTGTGCATAGCGTCACTATGATTAGGAACTGGCTCAACAGTCCCTAACAATAACAACATACAAATAAAGCGCCTGTGGGCTACCATGAAGATTAGTCAACTTTACCATCCTGTTAGGCTTAAAAGACAACCCTACATAGATTAGCAGGAACCTCCTACCAGTGGGAAGATCTGGGAGTGAAGTGCAACCTTGGAACCCAGAGACCCTGTATTTAGAACCTCCTAGACCCAGGAGAGAGAGGTATGGAGCATTGAAGACCACGATAGACTACACATGAGCTAGTACAGCAAGAGCAGCCGTGGCATGTTGTTGTTGTTAGGTACCACTGAATCCATACCAACACATAGTCACCCTGTGCACAAGAGAATGAAACACTGGCTGGTCCTGGGCCAACCTCACAATCATTGCTATGCCTGAGCACATCGCTGCCACCACTGTGCCAATACTTGTTGCAGGGGGGGGCCTTCCTTCCTCTTTTTCTCTGACCCTCCAATTACTGGTCCTTCCTGATAATAAAAGTAGGAAAGATGAAATTTGGCCATCCTGGCTTCCAAGGAGGATTCTGGCTGTACTTCATCCAAAACATATTTGTTTGTTCTTTGGCACTCCATGTATTTTTAATGTCTCCTCCAACGCCATAACTCAAATACATCAATTCTTCTACAGTCATCCTTATTCACAGTCCAACTTTCGTATGCATATGAGGTTAATGAAAATACCACTGCTTGAGTCAGGTGCACCTTAGTCCTCAAACTGTTATCTTTGTTCTTCAACACTTTTAAAAGGTCTTGTGCAGCAGATTTGCCTAGTTCAATATGTCATCTGATTTCCTGACTGCTGCTTCCATGACTGTTGATGGTTGATCCTAACAAAGTGAAGTCTTGGTCAACTTCAATCTTTTCTCTGGTAATAAGAATGCTGTTTATTGGTAGGATTTTTGTTTTCCTACACTGAGGTGCTATGGGTCGGAACCGACTCGACGGCACTTAACAACAACAACAACACTGAGGTGCAACCCATACCAAAAATGGTCTTTGGTATTTATCAGTAAGTATTTTAAGTCCTCTTTGCTTTCAGCAAGCAAATTTATATTGCCTACATATCACAGGTTGCTAATGAGTCTTCCTCCAATCCTGATGCCACGTTTTTCCTCATATAATCCAGCTTCTCAAATTATTTGCTAAGCATTCAGATTCAATGAATGTGGTGAAAGAATACAACCCTGTCACACACCTTTCCTAATTTTAAACCATTTGGTGTTCCCTTGTTCTATTTGAACAACTGCCTCTTACTCTATGTACAGGTTCCTCACAAGCACAATTAAGTGTTCCAGGATACTCATAGTTTACAATGTGGTCCAGAGCTTGTCATGAGCCACACAATCGAAAGCCTCTATGTGTCAATAAAGCACAGGTAAGCATCTTTCTGGTATTCTCTGCTTTCAGCCAAGATCCATCTGACACCAGCAATGATATCCCTCATCCACATCCTCTTCAGAAATCAGCTTGAATATCTGGAAGTTCTTTGTCAATGTACATTGGCAGCCGTTTTTGTACTAACTTTAGTAGAACTTTGCTTGCATGAAATCAATGATATTATCTTATAATTTCTGCATTCTGTTGGGTCACTTCTCTTTGGCATGGGCACAAATACAGATCTCTTCGAGGTAACTGGCCAGGTAGTTGTCTTCCAGATTTCTTTGTTGTTGTTGTTTTGTTTTTAAGGCTTTTATTGTGGGTTGAGTGAAAGTTTACAGGGCATATCATCAGTTTTACATTCAAAAAAATCATATACCTTGTTTCATTATATTGATTATAATCCCCTCCACGTACCATCAGTTAACAGTATTTCTATCCACTTTAGCTTTTAAAAAAAAAAAAAAACCCACTCGGCATATATAATAAATTACATCTCCAAAGGGCACATTCTGTAAGTCCACTCCCGGCCACCAGATCTTAGTCCTTCTCTTCATAGTTGATGAATCTAGAGTCCTCAGCCGCTCCCCCTCTCCATGCCCCCATCTCTGCCTCCATCTCTGGCGCTGCTGCTTCTCTGGATAAAGTCCCACATTCTATTTGTGCGTTCCTCTCTTGATGGTCCTAGGGTCCTCTGTTTCTGGACTGTAAGATTAACCACTCCCCTTTTTTGATTACAAAACTTCTACCTTTACAATTGTGACAGTCACAATTAGTCATGATAACAATTATTCACTATCAAATCTTACAAATCTTATCCACATCTCTTTTCACCAGACCCATCCAAACAAGATGACAGCTATTCAGTGGGGACCCTTTCTTTCCCCCCATACTCTTAAACTAAACTCCCTCTTGAAACCTTGTAAACCAGCCACTTCGTGCCTTTATTGCCCCCTCATTTTAGGTAGCCAGTGTCTAAGTTGCCCGTCCCTATCTACCCTGTGCACAGAGGGGATAGCATTGATACTTGATGTGAAGACTCTTCCCTCTCTGTTGGTATTTAGAGTAACTACCGCTCTGAGTATAGGTCAAGTTCATCATGTAGATGTATCCTCTGTCACTGTAGCTGTTCCAGTCTGCTTGTCCTTTCTAGTAGGAAAGTCTTACTTCATAAGGTTCTGGATGGGACTCAGGATTCCACCTAAGGTCCTATACTCTGTAAAAGCTTTGCACGAGGCCTATTTCATTGAGCAAGTTGTAAAACCCCTTTTAGGTATTCCAATCAGTTAAAGGCTGAACGCGGGTTTACAAGTTTTCTCTAATTTTGTTTCCAAACATTCCTTTCTATACCACTCAAGTGTCTATTATACAACAGTAGGCAAGGGAAACTAATATTCATAAGGCAGTCAAGGATTTTACTATTATTTACCCTCTTCAAGCTATACCTAGATCCCTGTATCCCAGAGCTCTGTTGTTCCAAGGTTGAGTATGCATCACTATTTA
>NW_006409036.1:342254-361729 GCF_000296735.1 Chrysochloris asiatica | reverse complement strand
GTACGTCAATCTGTAGTTGTTATGTGTTCTTGTTGGTTCTCAGTCCACAGAACTTCCTTTAGGATGCTTTTCATAGCAGGGTTGGCACTGGCAAAATCCCTTAGCTTCTGCTTATCCTGGAATGTTTTGATTACACCATCATATTTCATCGACAGCTTTGCTGAGTAGAGGATTCTTGGGGCAGATTTTTCTTTCAGGGTTTTATATATGTCTCCCCACTGCCTTCTTGCCTGCATTGTTTCTGTTGAGAAATCTCAGCTTAATCTGATTTGCTTGCCTTTGTATGTATTTCTCTTTTCCCTAGCTGCTTTCAAGATCCTGTCCTTATCTTTGATTTTGGAGAGCTTGATTACTATATGTCTTGGTGACTTTAGGGTCTATCCATCCTGGGATTCGTTGAGCTTCTTGGATGCTTATCTTTTCACTTTTCATATTAGGAAAATTTTCTTCCAGAAGCTCTTCAACTATCTCCTCTGTGGACTCGTGTGATTGTTCCTGGTCTGGAATGCCAATATTTCTTATGTTATCCAACATGAATCTTTGGCCTTCTTCAGAATTTTTTATCCTTTTTTTGTGTTTGTTCTTCATAGTAGTGTTGAGAGATTTATCTTCTAGCTCACTAGTTCTAGCTTCTATCTCTTCAATTCTACTCCTTTGCCCTTTCAGTGTATTGTCCATTTCTGATATTCTATTATTAATTGTTTGGACCTCTTTCTGTAGGTTCTGAATTGTTTCCAATGCTCTATCTATCTTATTTGATTGTTCCTATAGCGTTTTCCTGACTTCTTCCTTATTTTTCTCGACTGCATTGTATAGTGTTTTGATATCTTTTATAATGATTTTTCTGAATTCCTTCTCAGGCATTTCCAAAGCCTGCCCATCTTCCAGTATGGAGTGTAGGTCTACTTCCAGCTCATTTGCCTCAGTCACTTTATCTCGTTTCTGGACATGTGCAGATACGGTCATCTTCTGTTTTTTGGGCATATTCAGGGGTTATTGGTGGCGTTAATATTTACGTGGGTGTGTATTTTGGTATTTTTTTATGCTTTCTGAATGCCTCCAGGTAGATGTGATCATGAAATGGGCTTCCCTTTTCACTCTTCTTCTTGAGAAATTTCAAGATGCCACTGTTGGTCATTGTGACATAACTTAGGATTTAATTTTCGGCTTATTTCCTTTTTTGTCTGCTTGTCCCACTCCACAATCCCCATTAAGGACTTTTTTCTAGTTCCAAACAGTTCAGGGCCGGCTGTGGCTGTTTTGTTTTAATTAGAAACGGTGCCTTTAAATTTTGAGGAAATCTGTGCGCATGCGTAGCAGAACCCTCCAAGGGTGGGGCTGGGGTGCCCACTAGCTCAGGCACCCCTATAGTCAGCAGAATGGAGGTGCACAGACAGCAAGGGACCAATGAGTATCTACCAAAAGAAAAGAATGTCCACACCTTTA
Source organism: Chrysochloris asiatica (assembly GCF_000296735.1). Classification (NCBI taxonomy): domain Eukaryota; kingdom Metazoa; phylum Chordata; class Mammalia; order Afrosoricida; family Chrysochloridae; genus Chrysochloris; species Chrysochloris asiatica. The sequence goes on along the minus strand of NW_006409036.1, from coordinate 360,283 downwards.
TCGCTACAGTTCTGCCAGGCATCTGTGGCCGCTCCGATCCTTACCCTGCTTGGTCTCACCCAAGATGGCGTCTCCTGGAGCAGCTGAGCATCCTGGACTAGAAAGCAATGGATTTCTTGCTTCTGCCACAAATTCCCCCAGCTGTAAGCCTTCCAACCTTATAAATATTCCTTTATATGTGGTTCAGGGAGACCACAGAGAGAGTCCTTTGTCTGGATTGATTCCTAAATCACAATATTTTGTTTTATACCATGATTTTTCCACTGGTGGGTGCAGGAAACTGACGCCATGCACCTTATGCTAGATCCAGAGCTCTGGCGCTGTTCTATGAAAGCAGCTTCTCTGGGTTTTCAGTTTGTCCCCCACAGAGCCTGTCGTACCTGACTCTGCTTCTGCAGTCTCCCTTGATATGTTCTTTTTGATGATGAATGTGACGCCATTCTTCTTCAATCTGTCATTTCCAGCATAGTAAATCATGTGATGGTCAGATTCAAAATGGCCAATACCAGCCCATTTCAGCTCATTAATGCCCAGGATATCAATGTTTATGGATGCCATTTCATTTTTAACAATTTCCAATTTTCCTAGATTCATACTTCATGCATTCCATATTCCGATTATTAATAGATTTTTAAAGTTGCTTCTCTTCATTAGCAAATGAAGGTCCTGATGGCTTTACTCCATTCACGTCATCAGTCAACTCTACTTTGAGGATGCAGTTCTTCTCTAGTTGCAACTTGAGTGCCTTTCAACCTGAGGGGCTCATCTTCTGGCACTGTATCTGGCAGCATTCCACTGCTATTCATAAGGTTTCAGTGACTAAATATTCAGAAGTAGTCCATCTCTCCTTCTTCCTAATCTGTCTTTGTCCAGAAGCTCATCTGAAACCTGTACACCATGGGGGACCCTACTGGTATTTAAAATACCCATCGCATAGCTCCCAGAACCACAGCAACTCACAAGCCACCTTAGTAGCACAAACTGACAGATGAGTGGTGGCAGTGTCATGAGGTTAGGAACCAGGAGACGCAAACAGAAGTTGTCCTGATTGACAAAGAGTATACTGAGCTGTATCCTTTTACCTCTAAATTGATTCTGATCCTGAATTGTAACCTGTTACTTTCCTAATAAGCCCCATAATCATCAATATGGCCTGTGAATTCCATGTGGTCAATACAACCAATTATTGACACTAGCAGAGAAGCAGTGTACTGTGGAAGAAACAGCTGATGTCAGAATTGGAAACTGTAGACTATGTCTGACCTCCAACTCTTAGGAATCAGCTATAGGTTACTGCTGATTATTCTCATTCCATCTCCTGAAGTTAGATGAGGTCTGATGTGATTAAGCTACATTTGATCAATATTTTTCCTGCAAATTTTGCAATTCACATTTGTTTCTTCCTCGCAAGTTTTGTTCTTTCTTTGTTCTCAGAATATGACATGAGCAATCCCCACAAGTTTTGTGAAATCTGTGAAGATTTTTGGACACCTTCTTTTTAAATCTTATAATAATACCTTTATGCAAATAACACACACTTTATAGAGCTTGCATAACCTCCTCTTTAGCTTGCCATGTACATTATGTGCATTACATGCATGTACATTATCTGCAAAACTATCATTCATCAGACAGTCAGTACCTGAGAAGACTATCAAATGTTCTCTAAGGAAGAACCTCCTGCCTCTGTTCCATTTCCCTGCTTACCCACTTGGCTAACTTCTACACTTATTTCTTAGTCTCAGTGTAAATGTTCTCTCCCTCACACACAGTCTTTATTTTAGAGGCTCCCTTTAAGCACTGTCCTTCCTTTTACTATTTTCTCTAAGACCACTCATTCTCTACTTTTAATATCTTTCATTCTGTTGTGCATAGGTGCAAACAACAACAACATGAAAGATGAAGTCTGGCTATCTTGGCTTCTAAGGAGCATTCTGGTTGTACTTCTTCCAACACAGCTTTATTTGTTCCCTGGCAGTCCTTGACACCTTAAATATTCTTCTCCAACACCATAATTCAAACGCATGAATTCTTCTACAATCTTCCTTTAATTCACTGTCCAACTATCACATGTATATGAGGCTAATGAAAATATCAAGGCTTGAGTCAGACACACATCTTTGTTCTTGAACACTTTAAGGAGGTCTTTACAACAGATTTGCCTAATGTGATACATCACTTGATTTCTTGACTTCTGCTCCCGTGAGTGCTGATGGCGGATCCAAGCAAAGTGAAGTTGTTTCCATTTATCATTACATTATTTATTGGTCCTATTGTGAGGATTTTTGTATCACTCCACTATCTCTTGATCCATAACCACCTTCCATGTATGGGCCTCCTTGCATTCTTCTTTAACTTGTTTATAACAAGTTAAGTTATGAACTTGACTTCACTCATTCATGACTGCATTTTCAAAATATATTTACAGTACAGGAAATGGAGAGTTCTGTTTTAAATCATAAACATACTCACATCCATCCCTGTTTAATGCTTGTCAGTGGCTGTCCAGAAGAGTCCGCATGGTTCTAACTGAACTGCTCTTATTGCCTCCTTCAATCTGGCTCATACACACACGCACACAAACATACACTCTCCACACTGTGTTTACACTGCTCCAATCATCTCTGATTTTCATCAAGAAATGCTGTCAATGAGTTCCTTACTGCTACTTCTGTGATTTACAGTTATTTTTCCCAACTGAAATACTCCTAAAATCCCCACACTCCCCACATGCTAACAACCCTACTCAACCATGTATGTAGCTACATCCAATTAATTTAATGAATATTAACTTAAATGATCTTCCCTTTCAAGTAAACTAAACCGACTCTCAAGTTAGGTCTTTGATTATAGCTATCAGACATCCTGGGTTTTCATTATTTATTTACAACTATTTCCTATTCTATACTATAAATCTACAGGCAGACAATTTTCCTTTCTTGTTCCTCTGACCTATGACACTGCTAATTGTGGACACACAGTATAATCACACACAGAAATCTGCCATCTTCAGTAGCACTAGCCAATGAAACTTTCAATAAAGACAGAACTCTTCAGACATAGCCCATTATGGAAGCCCTAACCACATGTGCCACCACTCATCTGTCAGTTTATCATAACTGTGGTGATTTGTGTGTTTCTGTGATGCTAAAAACTATGCCACCAGTATTTAAATACCAGCAAGGTCACCATGATAGAAAGGTTTCAGCAGAACTTCCAGACCAAGATGACTAAGAAGGAAGAGTGGCAGACCACTACTGATGGTTAACCACCGAAAGTCATATGAAAAGCACAGAAAACTGTCGGATATAGTGCTGGAAGATGAGCCCCTCAGGCTGGAAGCCTCCTCAAAGTAGATCTGAACTTAATGACTTGGTTGGAGCAAAGCTTTCAGGACCTGCATTTGCTGCTGGGGCACTACTCAAAATGAGATGAAATAGCTGCAAATATCCATTGATAATCGGAACATGAAATGTACAAAGAAAGAATCTAGAAAAATCATAAGTCGTCAAAAAGGAAATGGAGTTCATAAAGGTCAATATCCTATGTGAGATGAAATGGACAGGCACCGGCCATTTTGAATCAGACAATCATATGGTTTACTATGCAGGGAACAACATATTGATGAGGGAAGATTATTACATTCACTGTCAAAAAAAGAACAAGTCAAGACTCACCTTGAAGTACAATGTTGTCTGTGATTGGATAATATCCATATACCTACAAGAAAGACCAGTTAATACAACTATTATTGAAATTTACATACCACCCACTAAAGTCAACAATGAAGAAACAGAAAAATTATACCAAATTCTCAGCTTGAAATTACAAGATGAATCGATGATTACTGGTGACTGGAACAAGAAACTTGAAAATAAAGAGGATCAGTAGTTGGAAAAAATGGTGACGAAAGGATGCTGGAGATCACATAATAGAACTTTACAAGACCAATGACTCAGTCACCATAAATCCCTTTTTTCAACAACATAAATGGCAACTATACACATGGGCTGCGATATGCAGATGATACAACCTTGCTTGCTGAAAGTGAAGAGGACTTGAAACATTTACTGATGAAGAACAAAGAGCACAGCCTTCGGTATGGGTTACATCTCAATGTCAAGAAAACAAAAATCCTCACCACTGGACCAATAAACAACATTCTTATCAACGGAGAAAAGATTGAAGTTGTCAAGGACTTCATTCTTCTTGGATCAACTATCAACACTTGCGGAAGCAGCAGTCAAGAGATCAGACGACGTATTGCATTGGGAAAATCTGCTGCACAGGAACTTTTTAAAGTATTGAAGAGCAGAGATGTCAGCTTGAGGACTAAGGTTCGCCTGACCCAAGCCATGGTATTTTCAATAATCTCATATGGATGTGAAAGCTGGACAGTGAATAAGGAAGATCGTAGAAGAATTGATTCCTTTGAGTTGTGATGGAGGAGAATACTGAAAGTGCCATGGACTGCCAAAAGAACCAATAGATCTGTTTTGGAAGAAGTGCAGCCAGAGTGCTCCTTGGAGGCCAAGATGGCTAAGCTTCATCTCTCATATTTTGGACACATTGTCCGGAGGGAACAGTTGCTGGAGAAGGATATCATGCTGGGTAAGGTGGAGGGTCAGAGAAAAAGAGGAAGACCGCCCCCCAACGAGATGGATTGGTCAGATGGCATCATTGATGGCGTCAAGTGTGGCAGCACTAGTGAGGTTGGCCCAGGATCGGAATTGTTTCGTTCTGCTGTGCATGGAGTCGCTATGAGTCGGTTCTGACTCGATGGCACCTGACAACAACAACATACACATGGGCCTCACAAAACAGATTACACAGGAACCAAATCAACTACATCTGTGGAAGAGACGATGTAGAAGTACAATAACATCTGCAAGGGATAACAAGGCCAGGGACAGACTGGAATAGAGCATCAATTGCTCATATGCAAGTTCAGGTTGAAGTTGAAGAAAATTAAAACAAGCCTTGTTGTTGTTAAGTGCCATCAAGTAGGTTTCCACTCACAGCAACCCTGCATAAGGTTTCTGAGGAGTGGCTAGTTGAGTTTGAACCGCCAACCTGGTGGTTCAAACCAACGTTACCATTGTGTATTTATCCTACAGTGCCACACGAGGATTCCAAATTATCAGCCAAGAAAAAGTTCGAAAGGTCAACCATCAGCTGGAAAATTGATGCTTACAGCTTTCTGGGGTGCTCACAAGGGCCAGTATTGGAACACTATCAGGAAAACGGTCCAACAATCAACAGTGCTCATTACAGTGAGATGTTCATTGAAGAGCTGACGTCTAAACTACAAATTAAACACAAAGGTCTGCTATACAAGGGTGTTGTGATCTTGCATAACAATGCATATCCAAACACCTCTGCCCACACTTTTTACACTCTGCCAAAATTTCATTTTGTTGTGTTAAAACATCCTCCCTAAAGTCCTGATCTTGCTCCATCAAGCTTCCACCTATTTGGTCTCCTGAAAGCAGCTCTTCAAGGACCAAGATTCACCTCTGATGAAGAAGTGAAGACAGCAGTCACTTGTGGCTCACAGCTCAGCCTAAAATATTTTTTAATAGGGGAATATGAAAGCTTGTTGACAGATAAACAAAGTGTATTGAAAAGCAAAGAGATTATGTCAAAAATATTGTACTTGTCTTTTCTAAAAATTGATACAAATAAATTATACAGCCAGAGTGCAAATTATTTTTAACACACCCTCATACAGAAGACTGGAGACAAACTGATGCATGTGAATTATCATGGACTCCAAAAGAGTAAACAAATCTTCCTGAAAGAAGTAGAATCAGAATGCTCCTTAGACCTTACTAATACCAAGACTTCATCTCACAGACTTTGCACATGCTATCTGGAAGGATCAGTCCCTGGAAAAAGACATCATACTTGGCAAAGTAGAGGGACAGCAAAAAAAATAGGAAGATCCTGAACAATAGGGACTGACACAGTGGCTGCTACAGTGGGCTCAAACATGACAATTGTGAGGATGGTGCAGGACTGGGCAGTGTTCCATTCTGCTGGACACAGGGTGACTAAGTCAGAACTAACTCGATGGCTCTGAACAACTAACAACCACCAGACAGGACTATTTAGCTCTTTACATAGGACTAGTACATCTATGGAGCTGAAGTTTTTCTTATAATTTTAATTGAAATAGCCACATCTGGCTAGTAGACATCACAACTCTAGTGGACTGATCAGAACCCTAAGAGACCACACATCAGAGAGGAATGAAAGCTGCCATGAGCAGAATGCAGTTTCCGGTTTTTGTTTGCTGGAAAACTGGGACATAGGGAAATCAAGTAGATGATAAACAATTGGTATCAAGACTAATGCCAACCGAAATTGGATTTACTTCTTTCTGAAAACAGCAATGATAATTTGTTGTTGTGAGGTGCCATGAGGTTGATTCTGACTCACAGTGACCGTATGCACAACAGAAGGAAACACTGCCCAGTCCTGTGCCATCCTCACTACTGCAGCTTTGTCTGAGGTCACTGCTGCCGCCACGGTATCAATCCATCATGTTGGAGGAGCTTCCTGTTTTTCACTGACCCTCCACTTAATCAAGCATGATGTCCTTCTCCAGGGACTAGTCCCTCCGGAAAACAGGTATGAAGTATGAGGGACCAAGTCTTCACCATCCTGGCATCTAAAGAGCATGCTCACTGTACTTCTTCCAACACAGAGTTGTTTGTTCCTCTGGCAGTCCATGGTTGTTTTAAAATTCTTCTCCAACACAATCATTCAAATGCATCAATTAGTATACAGTCTGTCTTATTCACTATCCAGCATGCATACTGTTGTTGATGTTAAGTGCTGTCGAGTCGGTTCCGATCCATAGCGACCCTGTACAGGGTTTCCGAGGGTGTAAATCTTTACGGGAGTAGAAAGCCTCATCTTTCTCCCGCGGAGCGGCTGGTAGTTTCGAACCGCTGACCCTAGGCTACTGAAAAGACCATTTGCTTGAATGAGGCTCATCTTAGTCCTCAAACTGACATCTGTGCTCTTTAGCACTTTAAAGAGATCTTGTGCAGCAGATGTGCCTAATGCAATCCGTCATTTGATTTCTTGACTGCTGCTTCCATGAGAGCTGATTGTGGATCCAAGCAAAACGAAGAAGTCTTTAATATTTCAATCTTTTCTCCATTTATATTTATTTAACTACTACTTAAACATAGACATAGAAAGGAGAAACTGAGGGAACCAGAGGGACACAGTCTGAGAAGGTGACATTTGAAGTGAGATCTGAATTCTGAAAATTATAGGATCACTCTGATTACAAAAACACATGGTGCAAGCAGGGAATATCTTAACATCTTTGGAAAATGGTGGAGTTTTTTTGTGTTTTGTTTTTTTTTAAAGCATTAACAACTTAACTAACATGAGGGTTGGTATTATAAATCAGGAGCTGCCCAACTATGACCCTGTTGACCTACATAAAATAAAATAAAGCCTGCGTAACTAAGGCCGTGTTGACCTACATAAAATATATGGGTTTTAATCAACATGTCACTGATAGCTTACTTGGTTTATATTTTTAAAATAGGACATTTGCAGCTAGGTGGACCATCTACCTTCTTATAACGAACATAGGAGAAAGTTCAGAGTCTATTTTCATAAGGTGGATCTCAAGAGTAGTATGAACTAGGATTGCAGCCATGAGAACAGGACATGGAGAGAGCGAGCAGCTGAGGACTCTAGACTCATGGAAATAGAGGGCCTGAGTGATGGCGGTCAGGAGGCAGACTTGGAGAATGTGTCCCTTGATTGTTTAAATTATTCTATATTCCTGAAGGTTTCTGTGTACACCCCCCCTCTAGTCACCCCCACTTTGCCCCCTCAAAAAAGCAATTGCTGCCCTGCCAAACCTCAAAAAAAAAACAGAGTGATGGAGGACTATTGGTGGGGCTGTAAAATGGTACAGTTTTTATGAAAAACATCTTGGTGGTTCTTCAAAGACTTAACCATACAATTCCCCTATGACCCAATGAAATGACCATTCTTAGGTAGAAGACTTGAAAGCCAGGATACAAGCAGGTACTTTCACACCAATGTTCACTGCAGCACTAGTTATAAAAGTCACAAAGGGGAAACCAGCGAAATGTCCATCCACGGATGCATGAGTAAACAAAGTATAGTGTCGTGGATAAACAAAATACTCACACTAAACCGAACAACCAAACCGACTGCCAATGAGCTGATTCTGATTAACAGAGAGCCTACAGGACAGTTTTTCCAAGGCTGTCACCCTTGTAAGGGGCTGTACAGTAACAGTGGACTGTCAATCACAAGGTCAGTGCTTCAGACACATCAGTCACGCTTCAGAAATCCTATACTAAGCCTCTATGATGAGTAAGAACCAAATTGATGGCACTTAACAAAATCTAAGAAGCAGACTGTCACATGTTTCTCCGACAGAGCAGATGGGGGTTTCAAACCGCTGACCTTAGAGTTAGCAGCTGAGTGCTTAGCTGCTATGCCACCAGGGCTCCTATTATTCAGTAGCGGAGTGGTTACGAATGGAGCTGCGAACCACAAGGTCAGCAGTTCGAAACTACCAGCTGTTCCGCGGGAGAAAGATGAGGCTTTCTGCTCCCATAAAGATTTACAGCCTCGGAAACCCTGTACGGGGTCACTATGAGTCGGAACCGACTCCACCGCACATGACAACAACAACAAAGTGAAATTCAGTTCTCATAAATGCTAGTACATTGAGGAACCTTGAAAACACGGTGCTAACCAGAATGGAAATACAATATGAATATATCCAATGTCACTGAACAATTATTGTAGAAATTATTGACTGGGGACCTATTTTTCTAAGTAAATTTTGATAAAGTATAGTATTCTTTTGAAAGGAAAAAAAAACTCTATGAATTAAGCCAGCCACAAAAGACCAACTATTCTTTTTAGGCCTAAAGATTAATCTATAATAGCCTGCTTGAACCTTTTCCTGTAGAAATAAAAATGTTAGATTGCTAAAAAAAAAAAAAAGACCAACTAAAAGGAGCTCTGGTAGCGTAGTGGTTATGAATCGGGCTGCGAACCTTAAGGTCAGCAGTTCGAAACTACCAGCCGCTCCGCGGGAGAAAGATGAGGCTTTCTACTCCCGTAAGGATTTACACCCTCGGAAACCCTGTACAGGGTCGCTATGGGTCGGAACCGACTCGATGGCACTTAACAACAACAACAATTGTTATACAATCCCACTTACATGAAATATCTAGACTAGGCCAACGTATAGCAACAAAAGTGTATAACTGATCATCTAAGGCAGATGAGCTGGAGGAAGGGGAAATTAATCCTGCAGAAGAATCCAGTTTCTGCTCAAGGTGATGAAAAACTTGAAAACTAATAGTGGTAATAGATGTACAACATGGGGAAAGTAATTTATTGAATTGTGCAAATAAAAATGGCTAATATGGGAAAGGTTTTGGTTATATGTACCTTGCCACACACTTACATACACACACACACACAATAAATACATAAAATGATACCATTACCAAAAAAAAAAAAAAAACTATACACTTAGTTTCTTAGCCAAGGTATGTTGATGAAAGGAAGGAAATTTAGACACTTGTAAGGATAAAGGAGCTCTGGTAACATAGTGGTTACAAATCGGGCGGGGAATCTCATGGTCAGCAGTTCAAAACTATAAGCTGTTCCACAGGAGAAAGATGAGGCTTTCTGCTCCTGTAAAGATTTACAGTCTCGGAAACCCTGTACAGGGTCACTATGAGTCAGAACAGACTCCACAGCACATAACAACCACAAGGATATATGGAAGTAAATAAGACAAAATTTAATGCCACATTTAGGGCATGCTAACATGGTGTGGCGCTGTGGGCTAATGTGTCAGACTGCAAAGTCATTTGAACTGCAAGGTTGATGGTTCAAGCTCACCAGGTGCTCCTTGGAAACCCTCTACAGGGTCGCTATGGGTCGGAATCAACTCGCCAGCACTTAACAACAACATAGAAAAGGAATCTTGGTATAGAACCGTAGGATAATGCAATGCACTGGAATACATGGTCAGTTGGGGCCACAAGGTTGACAGTTCAAACCCAACAGCCACTCTGTGGATTGCTATGAGTCGGAACCAACTCAACAGCACTTAACAACAACATAGGGATATACAATCACATTTGTGAAACTGCAGTGTATACAGGATGACTTCGTCAGGCAAATGGCTAGGGAGCATCTGCTTAGTGATATGGAAACAAAACCAGTAATAGGGTTACTCCATAAAAACAAATAAACCTGGTGAATTACAATTCTAAACAGTGAAAAAAGAGAGAGATGAGGCTAATGACAATGGAGTCAGCAATGAATTCACAAACACAACACTTAAGTTTGTTGCTGTTGTTAGTTGCCCTGGAATGGGATAGGCTCATAGCAACCGTATACACAATGGAAGGAAACACTGCCCGGTCCTGGATCATCGTGACAATTGTTGCTGTTCCGTTTGGGCCCACTGCTGCTGCCACTGTGTCACTCCACTTCCTTGAGGGTCTTCCTCTTTCCCACTGACCCTCCCTTTCCCAAGCATGCTGTCCTTCTCCAGGAACTGTCACAAACGACACTGAAATTTACCCACTTTTAATATCTGAAATGTTATATGCAACTGCTGTTAAACTCAAGTCTACGTATTTTTTCCTATCTTTTGTTCTATATAAAATATACTTTCGTTGCTTTCACATTTAGTTGATTCGATATACACAAATTTTCTTCGTTCTACATTTGGTTTTAAAAGAAACATATTCTATAATCATATCAAAGATGCCATACACAATTCTTTATTCAGTTTAAGCTTCATGTTCAAAATTATTTACTATAAATTATGACTTGTTAACAGTTGCAACTTCACATTTATTTAAGCAACTTAACGGCACATCACCACACCACCATAGAAAAGTAATTTGTTCTGAAACTGTCCCTCAAACCACAATACAATGGTTTAAAAAAAAAAAAAAAAAAAAGAGTACTTTGTAAAAGAATTACTACAAAAGATCAAGTGCTTTCTGCAACACTGTAGCATAGCTGACGCACGCTCTCTATACTGTTTCCTTAACATTGCCATCCTTCCCAAACATTTGATGCTCTGACCCGGCTTTTGTTCCAAAAAGGAGTCTATCTATTAAGAAATGTGGATTCTTGTTAGCAGAAATGTTGGTTCAATCACCGGCATCCAATCCCACAAAGATTTTGTTGCCGCCAGATCTTAGGATCCTGGAGACACACGGGGTGTGTGATCTCCCTATACAGCGCTCTTTACTACACTAAGCTTGTTCAACCACATCAATTTTACTTCTCATGAGCTAGTATTGGCCATATTCTCATACAATCATGAAGACCATTTCTACCTTACAACAAAAGACACTCCGCAAAATATGCCGCTTACTTTTTAAATGTTTTCTTCCCAGTAGGCATCAATATGTTCCTAAAGGCTTTCAGAAATTTGCAGCTTTGAAAAGCCCATACAGGTTCACGATGAATCGGAACCGACTCAACAGCACTTAACAATAACAAGCGCACGTACTAGTTCCACCTCCCGTTTCTGAATTCTTTATCTGTGCAAAAAAGCCTAGGGTCATTAAAGGAGAAGGGAGGTCCTTTTCTCACCACGATCTTACTTTTTGTCTGATCAGCAGAACGAAACAACACTCCTGCCTTGATGAAGCACACAAAACAAAGGGGAGCAGGAGGAAGGAAGGAAGCCGGGAGGAGGTGGAGCAGGTCGTCCGTCCCCGGGGACTACCCTGGGTGTCCAAGAGGCCCGTGACACTGCGTTTCTCACAAGCTCCCATGTGGGGCGAAAGCCGCTGGGAAGTACACTTTCAGCGGATTTACACTATTTTACCTGTGAATGCACAACAAACTTAAGTCCAGGGCAGCAACTCTTAGCTGCGGAATGGGCGGGCAGGTCCGGGTGCACCAGGGACACGGCGAAGCCAGCCGTGGCCAGACTGTAGCTGCGGCGGCGACCGCCGCAGAAAAGCGTTTGCGGAGACAGGAAAGCCGAGGCAGAGGTGGGAAGGCCCCAGGGACAGCCCTACTAGAGGAAGTTAGGTCTGCGACGGAAAGCTAGAGTTGCACCCAGTGTCCCGCAGGCTGAACCTGGTACAGGAAGAGAAAGGACTCAACAAACGTAAAACCTACCTTTCGCCTTCCAAAGCCGAAGCAGGACCAAATATGGCTGCCGACCAAGAACGCCCACTTCCGATTCCGGTTTCTGGGACAGAGCCGACAAATGGAGACGTTCTATGGGCGGGCTCTAAAGAACCACCCACTGACCATAGGGTTTCAGGATCTTTCACTGGAATTTGTAACCTGTCCAGGCCACTGTATCATTCCATCTCGTTGAGGAGGGCTCCCTGTTTTCTATTAACCCTCAACTTGAACAATCATGATATGTTTTCCAGGGACTGATTCCTCCAGATTGTTGTTTGCTGTTGTTAGGTGCATTCGAGTCGGTTCTGATTTATAGCGACTGTGTGAACAACAGAATGAGACACTGCCAATCTTGCTCCATCCTCACAAATCATATTACACTTTGCACTTACTGCTGCAAACGCTATGCAAATCCATCTCGTTGGGATCTTCCTCTTTGGAGCTCACCCTTCACTTTCCCAAGCACAATGTTCTTCTCCAGGTACTGATCCCACCTGACAATATGTCAGAAGTATGAGAGACAAAGTATCGCCACATATAATCCAGCTTCTCGGATTCTTAGCTCAGCATACAGATTAAGTAAGTATGGTGAAAGAATACAACCCTTAACTCACACCTTTCCTGACTTTAAACCACTCAGTGTCCACTTGTTTTTCTGGAACGATTGCTTCTTGGTCTACATACAGGTTCTCCATGAACACAATTAAGTGTTCTGGAATATCCATTCCTGGCAATGTTATCCACAGCTTGTCATGGTCCACACAGTCAAAATCCTTTGTATAGTCAATAATGTATCAAAAGTACCGGAGACACCACTGAGTACTATCCGATCTGTCTGGGCGGGGCTAATGAAAGGAGATGAGGATAGGTCCCTTGTGGTACAATGGAAAATAATTGTTATCAGGACTGACCACAAGGGTTGAATATGTAAAGGTGGATATTTTGTAGCAAAAGGAGGGGAGTGATTGACTTTGCAGTCCAGGAGCGGAGGTCCCTGGAACCATCAAGGGAGAAGAGCAGAGTGCGAGACCCTACCCAGAGAAGCAGTGACACCAGAGATGGAGGCAGAGGCGACGATGTGGAGAGATGGAGCAGCCAGGGACTCTACACCCAGAGAGGGAGATGGGCTGTGTGCTGATAACTAGGGTACAGACTTGTAGGGTATACTTTTTGGTTGATTGATGACTCATGGAAGGGACTGTAACCATGGCAATGAAATGATATACGATAGGATGAATGTAAAACTAATGTTCTCCTATTTGAACTATCACATAATTCACAATATGAAAACATTTAAAAAAAAAAAAAGTACATGAGACAGAGGTGGGGCTTCATGGAGGATAGGATAGAGGTGCAGTGAAGTTCATCTTCAGCAATACCACAGATTACCAGGAGAAGCAGGTTCAAGGCAGAGCTCCAAAACTCTGAACCACACAGGTAGGAATAACCACATAGGTAAAAAGTTTGAATGCTTATAGCTAGCAGAACTTGTAGCAGAAGTAAGAAATCACGTACTTTTGAATCTGCCGGGCTCGGCAGCCTGTAGCCCATAACTTGGGTGAGACCAAATGGCAAGACCAAGTGGGGGAACAAACTCACCATGGAACAATACCCCAGAAACCTCAGAGCAAAGGTGGACAATACACTTTGTCAGTTTTGCTTTGCTTTAATTTTCTTTTTTCTTTCTTTTCTTTTTTTTTTTTTTTTTTGTATCTGTTCATTGGCTACCCACTGTTTGTGCACCTCCATTCTGGTGACTAGAGGGGGTGCCTGAGCACCCCCACCCACACCGCTGGTGGGTTCTGGCATACATGCACACAGAAACTCTCAGCCCAAGAGCCAGCCCTGAACTGTTTTTTAATAGGGAAAAGGCCAGAACAAGGGATGTGGAGAGGAAAAGAGTATAAAAACAAAACAGGCCAAAAATTAAATTAAATCTTGACATATAGCATAACAACCAAGAGTGGCATCTTGAAATTCATCAGACGGCCTTGAAGGCAAGAAGCTGAAAGAAGACATAAAAGTCATATTCATATTAGGCTACAGATTTTTTTATTTTTCTTTTCTCCATCCTCTTCCCTTTCTGTGATTATAGACTACAGTATCCAGTCAATTTTTGTTGTTGTTGTTGTTGTTGTTGTTGTTGCTGTGCTTGTTGTCATGGTGGGTTATTTTTTTTCTTGATTTTTTTGCTGTTGCTGTTTTTCTGTATTATGCTCCCCTTTTTACCTTTGGTGGACTCTCTCTCCCTATTTTATCCAATAACAGACAACAACTGCAGCCGTATAGTCAAGCTACAATCACACTCTATAAAACACCAAAACCCAGGCAAAAACCAATACCAACTGCCATACACCAGGGAGGCAGACAACACCTGTGAAAGTTACTCTGAAGTAAGCAATAAAAGAGTGAAAAGGGAAGCCCACATCCTGATCACATCTATCTGGAGGCAATCAGAAAGCATAAAAAATACCAAAACACACACTCAATTAAGTATTAAGGCCACAGACATATCCAAGAAGCAAAAGCAAATTACCATATCAGCACATATCCAGAAATAAGATAAAATGTCTCAGACAAATAACCTACAGGTAGACCTAGAGTACATTCTAGAAGGAGGACTTATATTGGAAATGCCTGAGAAGGAATTCTAAAAATGATTATAAACTGTTTCAAAACACTTTACAGTGGAGTTGAAAAAAATAAGGAAGAAGTCAGGAAAGCACTACAAGAACAATCAAATAACATAGATACAGCATTGGAAACAATTCAAAACATACAGAAAGAGGTCCAAATGGTCAATAATAGAATATCAGAAATAGACAATACTCTGAAAGGGCAAAGGAGTAGAATAGAAGAGACAGAAGGCAGAACCAGTGAGCTGGAAGACAAACTTTCAAATATCACTAAGATAGAAGAGTAATCAGAAAAAAGGATTTAAAAAATCTGAAGAAGGTATAAGATTCATGTTGGACAACATGAAAAGGAATAACTTAAGAATTATTGGCATTTCAGAACAGGAAGAATCACACAAGTCCACAGAGTAAATAGTTGAAGAACTGCTGGAAGAAAATTTCCCTAACATCCTGAAAAGTGAAAAGATAAACATTCAAAAAGCTTAATGAACTCCAGGAAGGATAGACCCCAAAACAAAATCACCAAGACATATCATAATCAAGCCCTCCAAAATCAAAGATAAGGAGACACTCCTGAAAGCAGCTAGTAAAAAGAGATGTGTTACATACAAAGGCAAGCAAGTCAGATTAAGCTAAGATTTCTCAGCAGAAACCATGCAAGCAAGAAGGCAATGGGGAGACATATATAAAATCCTGAAAGAGAAAAACTGTCAACCAAGAATCTTTTATCCAGCAAAGCTGTCAATCAAATATGACAGTGTAATCAAAACATTCCAGGATAAACAGAAGCTAAGGGATTTTGCCAAAGCCAACTTAGCTCTAGAAAACATCCTAAAGGGAGTTCTGTGGACTGAGAACCAACAAGAACAGACAACAACCCGAGACTGACATACATGGCAGCACTTCTCAGAACTAAATCAAAAAAAGGAAGAGTAAAGAACAGAACAAAACTATAAGAACAAAATCAAGTATCTGGAAGGTCAGTCTATTATCAAAACAATTGCAATGTAAAAGAAGATAAACTCATAGGAACAAAGATCCAGATGGTGAGAAGGTCAGGTAGATTACAGGATTAAATAGACTGCACGAAATGGAGGGAAAAGTTAATGGAATATAAGGTAACCTCAAAGAAAATTAATACTTTACAACATACCAAGAAAATGAAAATCCAAGAAGAACATGGAAACATTAAAACTATGAAGAAACTCACAAGGAATAACACAAAAACATTAACTCAGCAAAGGAAAATACACAGAACAAAGAAAGTAGCAACACCACAAAAAACAAACAACAACAACAACAAAACATAATGGCAACAATTAATCCATACCTATCAATAATTACACTGAACGCAAATGGATTAAATGCACCAGGTAAAAGAAGGAGGGTGGCAGAATGGAAAAGAAAACAAGATATTTCAATACGCTGTCTGCAAGAGACTCATCTCACACACAGAAAGAAAAACAGATTAAAAGTCAAAGGATGGAAAATATATACCAAGCTAATTGCTCTGGTAGCGTAGTGGTTACAAATCGGGCTGCGAACCTTAAGGTCAGCGGTTCGAAACTACCAGCCGCTCCGTGGGAGAAAGATGAGGCTTTTTACTCCCGTAAAGATTTACACCCTCGGAAACCCTGTTACAGGGTCGCTATGGGTCGAAACCGACTCAACGGCACTTAACAACAACAACAATTGTAATCAAAAACTAACAGGAATGCCAGTATAAATCTCTGATAAAATAAACTTTAAGGCAAAAACTAGCATAATAGATAAAGATGGACATTATCATATGATTAAAGGGACAATTGAACAAGATGACATAACCACAATAAATATCTATGCTCCCAATGAAACAACTCCAAACTATATAAAACAAACTCTAATAGAGAGTTTGATACATTAAACTCTAAAGACCGAAGATCAGAAGAGTTGTGGGATGACATCAAGAACAACATATGTGAACAAAGCAAAAAGTCATTAAGAAGTCAAGAAAGAAGGAAAAGGTCAAAATGGATGTCAGAAGAGACTCTGAAAATTGCCCTTCAGCGCAGAGATACTAAAGCAAATGGAATAAATGAGGAGGTCCAAGAGCTGAACAGAAAATTTCAAAGATCAGCTCCAGATGATAAAGCCAAATACTATAATAAAATGTGCAAAGATCTGGAATCAGAAAACCAAAAAGGAAGAACACGGTCAGCATTTCTCAAGCATGGGGAACTGAAGAAAAACTTCAAGCTTCAACTTTCATTATTGAAAGATTCTCTGGGCAAATTGTTGAATGATGCAGACAGCATCAAGAGAAGATGGAAGGAATACACAGAGTCACTGTACCAAAAGGAAGTGGTTAATGTTAAACCGTTTCAAGAGGAAGCATATGAACAAGAGTCAATGATACTTAGGGAGGAAGTTCAAGGGGCATTGAAGGAATTGGCAAAGAACAAGTCACCAGGGATGGATGGAATAAAAATTGAAATCTTTCAAGAAAGTGAGGTGGCACTGGAGGCACTCACTCATCTCTGTCAAGAAATTTGGAAGACAACTATTTGGCTGACTGTTTGGAAGAGATCCATATTTGTGCCCATTCCAAAGAGAGGTGACCCAACGGAATGCAGAAATCATCGGACAATCTCTTTGATATCTCAAGCGATTAAGTTTTGCTAAGGTAATACAGAGGCGGCTGCAATCATATATTGAGAGAGAACTTCCAGAGATTCAAGACTGATTCAGAAAAGGCCGTGGAACGAGGGATATCATTGCAGATGTCCAATGGATCTTGGCTGAAACAAGAGAATATCAGAAAATCAGAAATGTGCTTTATTGATTACACAAAGGCTTTCGACTGTGTGGATCATAACAAGCTATGGACAACATTGAGAAGTATAAGTATTCCGGGACACTTAATTGTACTCATGAGGAATCTGTACGTGGACCAAGAAGCAGTTGTTCGAATAGAACATGGGAACGCTGAATGTTTTAAAATTAAGAAAGGTGTGTAACAAGGTGAATTCTTGCACCATACTTATTCAACCTGTATGCTGAGCAAACAGTATGAGAAGCTGGGTTCTATGAAGAAAAACGTGGCATCAGGATTGGAGGAAGACTCATTAACAACCTGTAATATGCAGATGATACAACCTTGCTTGCTGAAAGTGAAGAGGACTTAAAACATCTACTGATAAAGATCAAAGAGCACAG
>NW_006409036.1:339334-340881 GCF_000296735.1 Chrysochloris asiatica | reverse complement strand
GGCAAACCTAACAAAAGAAAAGAGGGAGAAGACACAAATAACATGCATTAGAAACCACATGGCCCATGTCACAACGGAACCAAAGGAAATCAAAAGGATAATAACAGAATACTATGAAGAGTAGTACTCGAACAAATTTGAAAACTGAGAAGAAATGGATACATTTTTAGATAAATACGACCTACCTAAACTTACACACAGTGAAGTAGGAAACCTGAACAGACCCATAATGAAGAAATTGATCATGTCATCAAAAAACTCCCAACCAAAAGAAGTCCAGGCCCAGATGGCTTCACTGGTAAGCTCAACCAAGCATTCAGGGAAGAGCTGTCACCAATTCTACTCAAATTATTCCAGAAGATAGAGGAGGATGGAAAACTTTCTAATACATTTTATGAAGCAAGTATAACGCTTATACCAAAACCAGGAAAGGACGTCATTAAGAAAGAAACTTATAGACCAATAGCCCTCATGAATATAGACAAAATCCTAGCCAACAGAATCCAGCAGCACATCAAAAAGATAATACATCATGATCAAGTGGGATACCTATCAGGGATGCAAGGATGGTTCAACATTAGAAAAACGATTAACGTAATCCACCATACAAATAAGAAGAAAGAAATGAACCACATGATCATATCGATTGATGCAGAAAAGGCATTTGACCAATTCCAACATCCATTCCTGATAAAAACACTCAACCAAGTAGGAGTTGAAGGGAAATTCCTCAACATAATTAAGAGCATCTATACAAAACCAACAAGCTACATTATTCTCCATGGAGAGAAACTTCTCTCGGCGAACAGGAACCAGACAAGGATGCCCTTTTTTACCACTCCTATTCAATTTGTTCTGGAAGTCTTAGCAAGAGCTATATGGCAAGACAGGGAAAGTAAAGGCATCCAAATTGGCAAAGAGGATGTAAAACTCTCCCTATTTGCAGACACTATGATCCTATACATAGAAAATCCCAAAGATTCAGTAAAAAGGCTACTAGACATCATTGATTCAGCAAAGTGGCAGGATATAAGATCATGATGCGAAAATCAGTTGGATTCCTCTATAACAAAAATGGCAGTGCTGAAAAGGACATTAGGAAAGCAATATGATTTTAAAAAGCTGCCTAAAGAATGAAATATCTAGGAATAAATGTAACCAGAGAAACAAAGGACTTATACAACGAAAACTAGAAAACACTACTCCAAGAAACCAAAAGGGACTTACAAAAATGGAAGAACGTGCCATGCTCCTGGATAGGAAAACTTAACATTGTGAAAATGTCAATACTGCCCAAAGCAATTTACACATATAATGCAATCCCAATCCAGACCAGATTCCAACGACATTCTTCAAAGAGATGGAAAAACCAATTTCAGACTTTATATGGGATGGAAAGAGACCCAGGGTAAGCAAAGCCCTGCTTAAGAAGAAGAATAAGGTTGGAAACCTTTCACTCCCCAACTTCAAAATTTACTACACGGCTACAGTGGTCAAAACAGCTTGGTACTGGTACAATGAAAGGTACATAGATCAATGGAACAGAA
>NW_006409036.1:311997-338058 GCF_000296735.1 Chrysochloris asiatica | reverse complement strand
TGGTTGAACATTAACCATTCATTTCCTTTTGGTACAATGACTCTGTGTATTCCTTCCATCTTTTCTTGATGCATTCTGCATCATTCAATAATTTTCCCAGAGAATCTTTCAATAATGAAAGTCGACTCGATGGCAGTGGGTTAATAACAGAATTGTTTTGTAAAAGTTTTCTATATTTAATGTTCCTGGAATTTTATAATAGTGGTCTCACCCAGTATTTGTTCTTTTGTGATTGACTTATTTTACTTAACATAAGGTCTTCCAAGTTCATCCCTGTTACAAGGTGTTTCACAGATTCATCTATTCTTTAACACTGTGTAAAATTTTATTATGTGTTGGCACCATTGTTTGTTTCTCCCTTCTTCTGTTGATGAAATTTTAGGTTATTTCCATTCTTTTGCTGTTGTGAATATTGCTGCAATAAACATGGATGTGCATCTACTTATTCGTGTCATAGCTTTTATTCCTCTAGTGTATACATACCTAGGAGTCTTGGTTGTTGTTGTTGTTGCTAAGTGCCGTGGAGTCGGTTCCGACCCATAGCGACCCTGTACAGGGTTTCCGAGGCTGTAAATCTTTACGGGAGCAGAACAGCAGCTGGTAGTTTCGAACTGCTGGCCTTAAGGTTCGCAGCCCGATTCGTAACCACTACGCTACCAGGAGTCTTGGTAGTATGCAAAAAAATTTTAATGACAAAATATGAAATACAACTTTCCTATCCTGAAAGTACATCAGCAATCTTATCCGCTTTTCAGCTTATATACAAATGAACAATTCTGGGCTTTTCTCTAGGAGTTCTGGTAGCGTCGTGAGTTACACGTTGTGCAGGTCAGCAGTTCCAATTCACAAGCTACTCCGCTGAAGAAAGGTGAGACTTTCTATTCCCGTAAACATTGACGGCTTTAGAAACCCCATATAGAGTCACTGTGTCTTGGTGATAAAGATTTAAGACCACATTCTTCGTTATGGGTTGCACCTCAATGTAAAGACAACAAAAATCCTCACCAGTAGACCAATAAATAACATCCATGTAAATGGAGAAAAGATTGAAGTTGTCAAAGACTTCATTCTTCTTGGATCAACCATCAACACTCATGGAGGTCAAGAAATCAAAAGACACATTGCATTAGACAAATCTGCTGCACAAGACCTTTTAAAAGTGTTGTAGAGCAAAAATGCCAGTTTGAGGAGTAAGGTGCACCTTACCCAAGCCATGGTATTTTCAACAACCTCATATTCATGCTAAAGTTGGACAGTGAATACGGAAGGCAGTAAGAAGAACTGATGCATTTGGGTTATGGTTTTGGAGGAGAATACTGAAAGTACCATGGACTGCCAAAAGAACAAATAGATCTGTGTTGGAAGAAGTACAGCCAGAAGGCTCCTTGGAAGCTAGGATGGCCAGACTTCATCTATCATACTTTGGACCTGTTGTTAGAAAGGATCAGTCACTGAAGAAGGATATCATGTTTGGTAAAGTGAAGGGTTGAAGTAAAAGAGGGAGACCCCCAATGAGATGGATTTGTTCGGTGGCGGCAGCGATGGGCTCAGGCAATGATTGTGAGGTTAGTTGGTCCAGGACTGGGTAGTGTTTGTTCTGTTGTGCGTAGGGTTGCTATGAGTCGATACCGACTCGATGGCACCTGACAACAACATCATGACTTGGAACTGACTGAAGGGCACACAGCAACCTCAGGGTTTTCTCACCTGAGGAAATAAACAGGTTAGATTCCAACTCCAAATCCAAGGGCAGATGCCACTGCAACCCACGACCACTAGGTGGAGTCCTCTGAGTTCGCGCTCGAAACCCCTTTCTTTTCCCAGAAACCGGAAGTGGAAGTGCGCGTCCAGGGCCCCAGCAGCCACGCTTCGTCTCATTCTTGTGCGTGAGGTGGGTTTGGTATTTGTCGGCGTTTGGCCAGGTTCTGTTTCTGGTGAGCGCACGATCTCCTGACCCGGGAGCCCTCGCCTCCTCGCCTCTCCTGGGCCACTCCGGAGCCGCTCGGTTTCCTCTGGCGGGGTGTGCCCGAGGCCTCCTGCCGCCGCCGCTCTCCGGTCACCTGGGCTTCGGAGCCCACAGCGCCAGGCTGGGGCGCGGCGGCCTTCTGCACGGCCGGGCGTGGCACGGCGGACGGAGTAGGTGGTCTGGCTATGATTTGAATCTAAACACCATATTGATCCCAATTGGAGGAGGAAAATATTTTGTAAAAGATACATTTCGAGGAATTCCTTTGTAACGCAGGAATTTTCGTCATGATTTTGTGAGAAAAAAAAATATGGCCAACCCTAATACGCCCGGTATAAAACGTGAACAGGCTTAATAATCGGCAACCAGTGATTTGTAGAGATCACACACACAGTGTGTCTCTAAGATCTTAAGGCTTCAGTGAGTTAGGATCTCCTAGGGATAGGGTGCTGGTGATTTACCCACAATTTCAGTTACCAAAGAGCCATCCTTCTTAGTAAGTTGTTAGTGTCTTGGAGTAAAAGCCTTGTTGATTTCCACTGTTAAGGGCCACAAATTTTGTGAATGAGGTCAAAATGGGAGGCATGTGTAATGAACCTAATCAAAATCCTTTAATCAGTCCTAGAGGGTCAGCCACACTAGTGTCATCAAAAGTACCTTGTTTGTTGTAATGACCATTTTACAAAGTTCTGTTTCTTAAGTGAATGTAAAATGTGCAGCTCTTAGAAAGCCATGATTTATGAGTAATTTTGAAAATGAAGATCAATTTGGTGAGTAAATTATGTGTGACACCTAATATAAATGTAGAATGTTTCTTTTAAAACCAAATGTAATCTGGACTGAAGATAGATGGTATATCAAAGCTATTGACAGTAAGAACAACAAAAGGATATCATTTTACATAGAACAAAAGCTGTTTTTGCTAAGTGTCATAGAGTTTGTTCTGACTCAGCGATCCTGTATAGGATTTCCAAGGAGCGGCTGGTGAGCTTGAGCTGCCAACTCTGCAGTCCAGTGAGTGTATTAATCCGCAGCGCCACACACACTGGAACAAATGATACGAAAATAGAAAGATGCTAACATGTCAACCAAGGAGCTCTGGTAGCGTAGTGGTTACGAATTGGGCTGCGAACCTTAAGGTCAGCGGTTCGAAACTACCAGCTGCTCCGCGGGAGACAGATGAGGCTTTCTACTCCCGTAAGGATTTACACCCTCGGAAACCCTGTACAGGGTCGCTATGGGTCGGACCCGACTCGATGGCACTTAACAACAACAACAACAACGTGTCAACCGTTGTTGTATATATCATTTCAAAAATTTAAACTGTAAACTCAAGTGCCTTGTTTCAAAATCAGTAAGAAATAATTGCTAACTTCATTGTTGGCATTATCTTTTTCTTTTCTTTTTAGAATTATAATTTATAAAACTTTTATCATGAAAGTAGCCCTTTTTATAATAACTGGTTGATCCAGATTCATTTTATTTTATGAAGTAGATTTTTCCCACACTATTTCCTCAAAACTGGTTTGCTTTAAGTTACCATGATCAAGGGTTGGTATTAAATCTTTGAAATACCCACGTACCCACCAATATTTCCACAATATCTAAGTTTACCCCGTTTTCCCTCCACATAGACCAAGAATCCCTTTTTTTTTTTTTTCTTTTATGATACCATTTCATGATATGTTTTTTGGGGGTAGGGTACAGATTTATATAACAAAATATTTGCTACTTCAGCCATCTTTACATGTATGATTCAGGAATAATTCCCTTCACCATTTTGCACCGATTCTTAACATTTCATATCCAGGTAATTCTCAACTTCCAATGTGGTTCCATTCTGCTGAATCAAATTGGTTCTGACTCAAATTGAATACCTCATTTGTATTTTTTTTTTTAAGTTTTCATTATTATTTCCTTTTATTATTGTTTTTGTTGTTGAGTGCCGTCGAGTGGGTTCCGACCCATAACAACCCTGTACAGGGTTTCCGAGGCTGTAAATCTTTTACAGAAGCAGAAAGCCTCATCTTTCTCCCGCGGAGCGGCTGGTAGTTTCGAACTGCTGACTTTGCAGTTCACAGCCCGATTCGTAACCACTATGCTACCAAAGCTCCTTCCCTTTATTATTAGTATGTATAAATCCAGTCTTTGTTTTGGGGGGTTGAAAACATTATATACATACTTAAATACAAAATTACATGTATTTTACTAGATACTTAAAAATACAAACATCCATTAAAACAATGAATGATGTTGGCATTTGTAGCGGATTCTTGATCATGTGGATATCACTGGGTGTGACGATGGCATCTCTAGTCAGAACATTAGAGAACATTGTCTGTAGTTCTTTTATGTGCTGTAACATTTTATGTAGTGCATGTGAGTGCTTCAGACAGTTTGTAAAAGATTTCTCTTATCTTCTAATTCCATTTTTTCCACAAACTTTTTGACGTTCCTTTTTATTATTAACAATGTTATTAAGTGTCAGAAAGTTGGTTCCAACTCATAGCGATCCTGTATAGGGTTTCTGAGGAGCAGCTGGTAGGTTTGAACTTCCAACCTTGTGGTTTCAAGTCCAGTACTGATCCTACAGTGCCCTACCCTGAGATGTAAATAATTATAATAATAATAATAACTAACTGTTATATAAGTGCTGTTTGTTGGAACTTGAATACCTTGTAAGTTGGGAGCCAATACTTTTCTTTCTGTGTCTGTCTTATTTCGCTTAGGGCAGTAAAGCTTCGTTCACGTCTCATCATTTATCAGAACTTTATTTTGTTTAATTAGCAAGAAGTGTTCCATTGTGTGGCTGTACTGTTAAATGGATCCATTTATCTGTTGTCCATTTGGGTTGTTTTCATCTCTCAGATACTGGAAATATTGCTGCAGTGAACAGTGATGTAAAAGTATCTGTTTGCATCCCTACTTTGAAGTCTTTTAGACATATATGTAGGGGTGGACGTGCTGGGTCATATAGTAATTCTACGTTTTTTGAAGAACCAGCAAACGATTTTCAATGTAAGTTGTCTCAAGATATTTTCTACGGAAGCAGTACCAGCCACACGTGAGGGCACCAATTCGTTCACACTCTCAACACTTCTGGGTTCGGTTTTTCTGAAAGTGGCCTTCCTAGTTCCGCTTGATACCTAGTAAGTGATCTCTCACTGGTTTTGATTTGCATTTTCTCTTATGATCTCAGCAGTTTGTTGTGGGTTTATTGTCTATTTTTATATCTTCCTCCCATTCTTACAATTGGGTTCTTTGTCTTTTTATTGTTGAGTAGTAAATATTTCTTTATCTATTCTGGATATTAAGCCTTTATCAGACTATGATTCCAAAATATTTTCTCTACTCTGTAGGTTGTGTTGATAACGCTTTTTTATATGTGAAACTTTGAAATTTTGATGATATCCCATCTGTCCTTCATTTGTTACTTGTTCTTTTGGTGTCACATCTAAGTATTATTAAAAACTAGGTCCCATAGCTATTGAAGAGTTTTATGTTTTAATTCTTAACTTTAGGTCTTTTGAGTTAATTTTCACATAGGGTATGAGGTGTGGTTCAACTTCATCCTTTGGTATGTGGAGATCCAGTTGCCCCAACACCATTTACTGAAGAAAGTATTCCTTCCTTGAGCTTTGGAAGCGTAGTGGTTACGAGTCTAGATGCTAACCTCAAGATCAGCAGTTCGAAACTACCAGCCATTCTGCCAGAGAAAGATGAAGCTTTCTGTTCCCATAAAGAGTTACAGCCTCGGAAACCCTATGTGGGGTCACTATGGGTCGGAACCGACTCCACAGCACACCACCACCACCACCCTTTTGGAGTCTAGGTGTGGTGCTATGAGTTAATGCGCTGGACTGCAAGGTCAGTTTGAACTAGAAAGTCAGTGTTTTCAGTTTACCAGTGCTTCTTAGAAACCTTATACAGGGTTGCTGAGTCGAAACTGACTTGACAGCACTTAACAACAACAACAACATCACCCTTTTGGCAAATCAGTTGGCTATATATGTATGTGTTTATTTCTGAATGATCAGTTGGTCTCTGTGTCTCATTATAAGATTTGACTATTTTGGTTACTGTAGCTTTAAGTTTTGTTTTGTAGCTGAGAAATATGAGTCATCCTTGTTTGTTCTTGTTTTGTTAAGTTTCTTCAAACAGAAATATTAATATTTACTATCATTACTGAAAGGAGCTTGGTAGCGTAGTGGTTACGAATCAGACTGCTAACCTCAGGGTCATCAGTTCGAAACTACCAGCTGTTCCACGGGAGAAAGATGAGGCTTTCTGTTCCCGTAAAGATTTACAGCCTCAGAAACCATGTACAGGGTCGCTATGAGTTGGAACTGACTCCACGGCACATAGGAACAACAATCATTACTGTGATGAATCTGGGGAAAAAATAGATATTCTAATTTTTTTAACTGAAAAATTGCATAGTTTTAAATTTTCAAAAAACACCTGGAGGAAAATGGTTACCTATTAGTTTTTGTTTTGTTTTTTGGCTTTAATAAACAGAACTTTATTTTTTCTTGGTTTCAGAGGCTAGGCGTCTGAATTCAGAATACTAGCTCTACAGTAAAGCTTTTTCTCTCTGTTGGCTCTGAAGGGAGTTCCTTGTGTCTTCAGTTTATGCTTCCTGGTTCCTAGGTGATCTCCATGTGACTTAACATGTATCTTCCCCCCTCTCTGCTTTATTCACTTACTTGTTTAATCTCTTTATATGTCAGAGGAAAATTCATTGAAGACACATCATACACACATCCTGTCCATTAACAAAGCAAAGACAACCCGTTCCCAAGTAGGATTATAACCACAGGCAAAGAGGTTAAGGTTTACAACACATATTTTGGGGGGGAATATAAATCAATTTAT
This sequence comes from Chrysochloris asiatica, assembly GCF_000296735.1. Lineage (NCBI taxonomy): Eukaryota > Metazoa > Chordata > Mammalia > Afrosoricida > Chrysochloridae > Chrysochloris > Chrysochloris asiatica. Next base: position 331,217 of record NW_006409036.1, on the reverse strand, counting down.
AACATTGTTCAAATATGAAATTTCCACATTCATAGATAGTGGTGAAAGGAGCTCTGGTAGCATAGTGATTACGAGTCTGGCTGCCAACCTCAAGGTCAGCTGTTCGAAACTACCAGCAGTTCCACGGGAGAAAGATGAGGCTTTCTGCTCCCGTAAAGATTTATAGCCTCGGAAACCCTGTGCAGGGTCACTATGGGTTGGAACCAACTCCATGGTACTTAACAACAACAACAGATAGTGGTGTAATCAACACTGTAACATGTGACCTCCATCAACTTCCTGCTGTTACAACTTTATATCCGTACTCTGTTGTTCTTCTATTCATCCTAAAAATATTTACTATGTACCCACTACGTGCCACCCACTCATTGCTTCCCCCCTAGCTCACAGATGTCTCTTCTGCTGCTTATGGCTACCCACCGAGACTTCTGAGGAAGCACTGTAGATCAGTGATTCTGCATGTGATGACAATCTGCATGGATGCCAATTGTTCTTGTTTTTGTTTTTTTATTAACTTTTTATTGTGAATTGGGTGAAAGCTTATAGAGTAGATACCTATTACTTTTAATATCAACATTTGTAGGAATATATGGTTCCTTTTCTTTGCTTCCCTTTGTTTTCATGTTGTTGTTAAGTGCCGTCGAGTCGATTCCAACCCATAGTGACCCTACATAGTGTTTCCAAGGAGCGGCTGGTGAGCTTGAACCGCTGACCTTGTGGTTCAATTGACTGCAGTCCGCTGCATTAACCCACAGCACCACATAGAGGTAGGGTTCTAGTACTGGGGTTGTCCTTGGTGTCTTCATGAGTATCTTAGTCACTTCATGTCACACGCAAACCTTCATTCAAAACTAGTGCATTTTCCTAGTTTCAAATCTTAAGAGTTGCACTTCTAAAATTCCAAAGTATCAACTTTTATTCTACAGTCCTAATGTATGCTAGGAGTTCTGGTGTGATGCTATAGAATAATTACGGCACTGCTAACCACAAGGTCGGCGGTTCATATCCACTAGCCACTCATTGGAAACCCTGTAGAGAGTCTTTATGAGTCAGAACTAACTGAGCATCACTCATGGTGGATTTCATGCATACACACCCTCTCTGGTGTATTGGTTCCATAGGATACCAGTGAGAGTACTAGAACTGTCCACTAACCATATGTGGCTACTTCAATTAAAATGAACTAAAACTAAAAGAAGTTACTCAGTTCCTTAGCTACTTACACTAGTCATATTCCAACTCATAGCGGCCTTGGATAGGGTTTCCGAGGCTGTAAATCTTTAAGGGAACAGAATGCTTCATCTTTGACCCACAGAGCGGATAGTGGTGGTTTTGAGTCTCCAAATTTGTGGTTAACTGTTCCGTTTTTATCCTACAAAACCACATGTTAGGTGTTAAAATTCGTATGGGACTAGTGACTCCCACACTGAACTGCAGTAACAGAACATATGTTTCATCACATCCAGTTGCATTGGATAGTCCTGCTCAACAGTACATGCAACACGTGATACTGTGTGTGTACACTCAGTGGTCATCATAGGCCAGGAGGAATAGGAACACAAACTACATTAGGCCTTAACGCCTGCCCAGAGATGAAAGAGTCTTGGCTAGCACAGTGTTGCTAACTGAAAGGTGGACACTTTGACTTCACCAGTTGCTCTACGTGAAATAGATGTGGCAGTCGGCTTCCAGCAAGATTGCAGCTTTGGAAACCCTCTGGGGCCGTTGTACTCCGTTTGAGAGGGTAGCTGTCAGTTGGAATCCACTCAGTAGCAACAAGTTTAGTATTTTGGTGCATAGATTTAGAGCCTTTCATGGGAAACAGTTTGAAATAAATAGTAAGAATCCAGGAATGTTGATAACGTAAAGATAGAACCTAATCTGAGAGTGGAGTCCTGGCATGGCACTGTAGGATAAGCACTGGACTGCTAACCACAAGGCTGGTGGTTCAAACCTACCAGCTGCTCCTGAAATCGCTATACAGGATTGCTATGAATTAGAACTGACGTGACAGCACTTAACAACAATCACCTGAGAATCAGGTTTGACTGCTTGAAAGGGAAATTATTTAAGTGAAGACTTAAATTTTTGTTTCAGCTAACATATATGGTTGAGTGGGATGGGTTGGGGTGGAAAGAGTATTTTCTATTTTCCTTGGGAAAATTTCACATAAATTCTTGAGGCACAGAGAACCCACTGTTACCCAGTCAGCTACGGTTGAGACCGACTCTAAGTGGGAGCTGCTATGAGGCACATCTCAGGAGACAATTGCAGTAGGTCATGGAGTACTGGTGTAGACCCCGTAGGATAAGCACTCGACCTCAAGGTTGGCTTGAACTGCAAGGCTAGTGGTTCAAATGCACCAGACGCTCCTGTTCAGGGTCACTGTAACAACAATCTTAAGAGCCAGACCAACTCCTCTGGGCTTTTTTGAAGGTCACTGGACAACTATGTAGTAGGGATGGATGTGAGTATATTTGTGATTTAAAACAGAACACAGCAGTGCCTCTACTGAAAATAGACTCTGGAAAAGACAGCCGTGAATGAAGTCAAACAGGAGTTATGAACAAGTTAAGTGTGTGAGGTGGCTTAGATGTCAAGGGGATGGTTAAGGATCAGGAAACTAGTGGGGTGATATAATGTAGGTATAGATGGTTCAAAGGACATCTGTTAATGGGTAGAATGTTCATTCATCCCACTGCAGTGTGGGAATCAAAGTTACAGGCTGTAAATCAGTGGGTACGTCTCTAACGTGAATATGGCTGTGGAGAAGCTGGGGATAGCATTAAAAGACAGGCTATTGATTCAGCAGGTCTAGGTTAGGACTTGAGATTCTATACATCTAACCAGCTCACAATTTATGCTGAAAACAACAATTATAATCAGAAAGGATATGAATTAAAATGAGAGACTTCATGAGAATAATTTTAAAAAAAGAGTGCTTAAAGGGACATACTGGCGTAAAGATCATGCATGAGAGAGAACATTTTTGCACTGAGACTAAAAAATCAGAGTTGGAGTCAGCTGAGTGGAGCATGCAGGGAGCCCTGGTGTTGTCATGGTTTAAGCATTGGACTGTTAACCACAAGGTTGGCAGTTCAAACTCACCACCTGCTCTGCCGGAGCAAGATATGAGGCTTTCTGCTCCCGCAAAGATTTATAGCCTTGGAAGCCCTATGGGGCAGTTCTAGACAGTCTTGTACGGTGGTTGTGTGTCAGAATGGATTCAGTGCCAGTGGTTTCATTAATTAAAGAGGGAGACCAATCAGGGCATGAAGGGTGCTAGGTAGGGAGGGGAGAGACAGGGTGCAATCTCAGTTTGCAAAGTGCCACAGATCTCACCTGGGGAGCTCTGGAATGTAAGTCACACCTCAGAGTTGTCTTTACCCAAGGAAAGCGTTTTTGTGGAAGTGCTGTGCAAAGGATCCCGGCTCATAGGAAAAAGTACTAGACTGATATTCTCCCACCTATCAGTTGCTGGCTATATATAGGCTTTTGAATGGACAGATGGGGTGGAAAGACATCGAAACAGATGTGGGAGACTGCCCATTAGACAAAAGTTTCAGTACTTTTAGATTTTCTGATTTTTTTTTTTAAAGAATGAAAGAGAAAGTGTTTAGAAATCCTTCTAGTTTTCTGGAAATCTTGAGGACTAGTGCCGTGGCCTGAGAGCCAATGTTAATTGTAAAGTTGATGGGGAAGATATTGATCCCATCTTACAGTGGTGTATGTGAAATGAAAACGTAAAAGAAGTAAAAACAAAAGAATGTAGGATAAGCACGGGATTGCTAATCACAAGGTCAGGAGCTCATACCCACCAGCCACTCTCAGAAACCCTATACGAGGTGGCTCTGAGTCAGACTGTGTTCAAAAGCACACATCAACATAATAAAAAATAAAACAGTGAAGCATATGAGTTCATTGATCAAACCTGGAAAAGAGATTTTCCCTGAAATATTACTGGTGTTGTTCTCATATTAACTGTGTATGTGTGTGTTGATCTACACGAGGCAAAGTTAATAGATGAATGCACAACTGAACTTGGTGTGGCGCTGTAGGATAAACATTGGATCCAAGGTTGTTTGAACCACAAGGTTGGCAGTTCAAACTCACCAGCTGCTCCTTGGAAACCCTATACAGGGTCACTAAGAGTCAGAACTGAACTGAATTGATGGCAGTTAATGACAACACCTTAAAGGAAATCAGATTCCAGTATTCCAGTTTGGCCAGCTCTGGATGCTTCTCATTCTCTAAGATAAGCAAATTCCCCCATCTTGTTGCCAGAAGGAAGAGCCCTGGGGAGCTGCAGGAAGTATGTAAGTGTGGGTCTGGAAGACTGGAAGCCTGGTTTACCTTAATTGCAAAAATCCTCAGGTTGAATTACCTTGAGACTCAGAGGAAGCCCTGGCCAGGGAAAGAGCTGTAAACCACTGAATTGTCATCCCCTCCTTACTTTATACTGATTCTTTCCCCTCCTCCTCCCGTTTCAGGTCCCAGGCTCAGCATCGGGAGACCTGGTCCCATTTGTACCACTGGAGACTTGAGGCGACCATCTTGCACATCCATGCTATCAAGAGTAAGGATTTCAACTGCTGTGTCTGACTGTCAATCCACCGTTTCATCTGCCGCTCAACTGCCTACTGGCATTTCTGCCATTCTCATCTCTCTTACGGAAGCAAGTGGCTTCTTGGACTCAGAGAGGACATTCACTTAGACTTCCAGAATCTGGAACAAGGAAATGGTGAGTAGCACAGAGAACTGGGCTATTCGTACCATAATAGAGTGAGACTCCTGGGACCTGAGGGGAATAAAGGTTTTATAGAACAGGAGTGGATTCATTTTACCAACATAAACGTAAGTGGAGCCATTTTGAGAACATAACTATTTTGCTTAAGAGTAAATATAATTAAACACTGCCTGAAAGAATCTTACATCACACACCCTAGCCTGTTCTTATGTCTTAGATATATGCTTTATTTTAGGGTACAATGTTAAGGGTTGCCTAGCTCCACTTGGATCCTGGTTCCTGTTTGTGTCATTTCTGATAAGGAGTTACCATCTAGACAAACAGGCGCCAGTTGAATTACTCCTGTTCTCCTTTTTAATGTGTTTACTGGGACACCTCCTAACCACCTTGTGATTGCATGTGAATGGTAGAATTATAGCCCACCTTCGTGCTGTACTAATTAGCAGTGTTGAAAAATAGTATAAATATTGCTTATAACAAAGAGTTAGTTGAACATCACTTGAACCAGCCTGCTTGCTGGAAAGTGTTCTGGTGGTCAACTTCCTAACAGTAATAATAATTACTTTTTCTTTATTTATCTGGAATGATTATTAATTAGACTCAGTTGCTCTAGGGCATCAGACTCAAAGTTTGAGATAACAGGTGACAAGAGAAGGCCAGTGGACGGGGTGGGCCCATAGAGGCATCCTTGGTCCATTGTTCCTGGGTCCTTGTATACATAGGAGTCTGTGGTTTTCCAAGGCGTGACTGCCTGCTCACTTTCTTTCTGTGACTCTCAGTTCCAGCATGGAGCCCTAACCTTCCCATTGTGGGCCTGGGTGAGCTGTGGTGAATGACAGCATCTGGTGCTCACAACCTCAAGACAGAGCAAGTCCGACTGAGGAGGGTGAGCCTGAGCTCACTGCACCATAGCAGTTTCCGTTACTTTGCCCTGGCACCGTAGCCTTTCTCTGCAGTTCTAACCCTCTGCCTTCATCTCTCTCTCATACTGTGTCGGGCGTAAAAACGTGGAGATCATGAACAGGGGAAGACTTTTTATGAGGTACTGCATGGGGCTTGACACTTCCATTTCCTCACCAAAAGAAAGAAGCAGGAGAGTGAGTTTGCCGGAGAATGTGTGTGTGCCGAGCGAGAGGTCTTCAAAACTCGATTTCCCTTGACAGGAACAGTTTTGCTTGAGGCTTTCAGGTTTGCAAGAAGTGTAGTGGAGATCCGGGTCCTCCTAGCCCATTTGTGCCTGGAACTAGTATTTAGTGTTTTAAAATGTTTGACTGCTTCCATGGTCTTGGATTGTTGTTAAGTGCCGTGGAGTCGGTTCCGACTCACAGCGCCCCTGTATAGGGTTTTTGAGGCTTTAAATCTTCATGGTAGCTAAAAGCACTATGCTTGAAACAACCCAATTTGTCCAAATTAAACTTTGAAACAACCCAGATCCTGTAAGTTGTATGACAGGTAGGTAAACTGCGACCCATTCATACAGTGGAAACACACATACATAGGACCATGGGTAGACAATTACAGACAACATGTATGAAACTAAAAAACATGACAAGGAAAGCAAGTCACTAAAGAACCCAGTAAAACTAATTGCATATAAACGAAAGCTCAAAAGAGACAAAACTCAGCACCTATTGTTTACAAATTAAAACTTGGGTGATAAAGCTGTAATGATAGTCTTAGTGGAAATATGTTTCTAATATATAGATATTAGTTACCTTCAGGTTAATAAGGTCTGAGCAGGACATCCTTAGGCTTTAAGAACTCCCCAAGTCTATTTATAATCAGATGTTTATTTAGATTAGTGTTATTAAAACTTCACATGAAAAATTTGTGTACTCTCTGTTAATATACTTTATAATAACAAGTGTAAAGCATTATTTAAAACTTGGAAAGATGGGATTTTCATATATTAATTTTACCATGTAATTTGATAGTCCCTTCATTTTTTAATTTATCTTATGTAAGTCCTGGTGTGGTGCTATAGGATAAGCACTGGACTGCTAACCACAAGGTTGATGGTTGAAACCCTTCAGCCACTCCTAGGAAATCCTATATAGGTTCCCTTGGAGTCAAAACTCACTCTGGCACTTAACAACAACAACAAAGCAAGCTTTGTTTGCAAGCATTGTACTATAAAAGGGATAAGTAAGGTGAGTCTCTTCCATGGCAGTTTCCTCTCTCTGACCTGATTTCTGAGTGCAGAATTAGGTCAGACTTCATTCCTGCCCACCCTGAACTAGATAAAAACATCCCTGCCCACCTGGCACATGGGACCAGCCATAGACTCTGGAGGCTGCACAGCTTCTTGGCCTCCCTTTGTTTCTCTCTAGTCCCAGGGCTACCCCTGCATCTTCCTGTTTCCACCAGTCACCAGCCACCAGCTGGTTCTTCACAAATTGTCTGTCTGTATACCCTTTCTCAGAATTAACCACCCAGCTAATTCTGAGCCTCTTGGCCCTGTGGGCTTGTTAATTCTCTGCAACAGCTAATGAACTTTACAGAGGCTATTTATACTTACAGTTGTCCACTTAGAACTAGAAAGAATGTAAGTGAAGAGATGCATCAGGAATTCCTGGGAGTTGTCCTGGCAGCACGAGACTTCCATTGTCCCCGGAGACATGTCATCCCCTCTCCTGTGCCTGGATGTTCTCACCAATCCAGCAAACCCACAGAGGAAGGTCCAAGGTTCAGGGTCCCTTAGTCACTGGGACTTCACTGAGCGTGTATGACTAGATCATATCCTGCTCTCCCAGAAGTTAGCTCCCCAGGCGTGTGGCCTGTAAAACCACTACTTGCCTGATTATTTTGACAAACAATGACATTATGTTCCAGAATAATATTGTTTTTCAGAAGCCAGATACAGTAGTCCGAACCTAGTTTTTTGTTCCAAAGCTGTATATGTATTGTTATGAACAAATAGCATGCTGTCTTTTGAGTAACAGAGTAGGAACCAAAAATTTTAACTACTACCTTCATTTTACATGAAGAAAAACTGGGAAGATTCCTAAGAAATTTGTACTTTTAAAATAACACTTTCATTAGTTAAAATGGGCATTCCTGTATCTGAGAAGTTTAATATCCATTAAATACAAAATTGCTCAGTAAAAATGTAACCTAATGATCCTGAAATTTGTTTCAAGTACCAGCTGTGGCCCTGAGATATCAGGTATACCTGTCTCATATCCTGAGCTGCTTTAGCAAAAAAGAATATTTTAATTTTAGATTCTGATCCAAGCATGGTGACTTCTTACAGTAACCACTGGACTGCGGACCACTATGTCAGCGGTTCGGCATCTTTGCTCTTAGACGCTTTAAAGAGGTGTTATGCAGCAGATTCTCCTAATGCAAATCGTTTGATTTCTTGACTGCTGTTTCCATGGGTGTTGACAGTGCATCCTAGCAAAATGAGTTCTTTGACAACTTCAGTCTTTTCTCCTTATCATGATGCTATTTATTGCTCTAGTGGTGAAGATTTTGTTTTCTTTACATTGAGGTACAACCCACATTTAAGACTGTAGTCTTTGATCTTCATAAGTATTTTGAGTCCTCTTTGCTTTCAGCAAGTGAAGTTCTGCCATCTACGTATCTAGATTGTTAATGAGTCTTACTCCAATCCTGATGCCCTGTTTTTCATATAATCTACTTTGTCAGATTATTTGTTCAGCATACAGATTGAATAAGTATAGAGGAAGAATACGACCCTGGTGTACATCTTTCCTGATTTTAAACCATTCAGTGTCCCCTTGTTCTGTCTGAATCACTGCCTCTTGGTCTATGTACATGTTCCTCATAGCACAATTAAGTGTTCTCAAATACCCATTCTGTGCAGTGTTACCCATAGCTTCTCATGATCCACACAGTTGAAAGCCTTTGTATAGTCAGTAAAGCACAGGTAAACATTTTCTGGTACTCTCTGCTTTTCAGCCAAGATCCATCTCCATTAGCAATGATATCCATTGTTCCAGGTCTTCATTTGAATGAGGCTTGAACCTCTGGCAGTACCCTATCAATGTACTGTTGCAGCCATTTTTTAGTTATCTTTACTTGAATTTTACTTGCATGTGATATTAATGATATTGTCTAATAAGGTCCACATTCAGTTGGGTTATCTCTCTTTGGAATGGACACAAGTATGGATCTCTTCCAGTCAGGGGCCAGGTAGCTGTCTTCCAAATTTCTTGGCATAGATGAGTGAGTGCCTCCAGTGCTGTATCCATTTGTTGAAAGAAATCAATTTGTATTCCAACAATTCCCAGAGCCTTGTTCTTTGTCAATGCCTTCAGTGCACCTTGGACTTCCTCCTTCAGTATCATAGGCTTTTGATCATATTCTACCTCTTGAAATAGTTGAACATCGACTTTTTCATTTTGGTACAGTGACTCTGTATATTCTTTCCATCTTCTTTTAATGCTTTCTGCATCATTCAATATTTTGCCCATAGAATCCTTCAGTCTTTCAAGTCGAGGCTGGGATGTTTTCTTCAGTTCTTTTAGCTTGAGAAATGCTAAGTGTGTTCTTCCCATTTGTTTTTCTAACTCCAGATCTTTGCACATTTCATTATAATATATATTGCCAAATATATACATTGCTATTTTAATGGGTTTTATATTATAAACAAATAGACGAGTCCTGGTGTGGCACTGTGGGTTGATGTGCCAGACTGCATAGCCATTTGAACTGCAAGGTTGGTTCTAACTCACCAGCTACTCCTTGAAAACCCTACACAGGGTCGCTATGGGTCAAAATTGACTCAACGGCACTCAACAACAACATATGTAGTGTTTATGCCAGCTGCTTTAGTTCATATTTATGTTGAATTCCATGTGTTACTCATTCATTATAATTGATCTACAAAATTTTATAGGTGGAATTGTTGTTGTTAGGTGCCATTGAGTCAGTACCGACTCATAGCAACCCTATGTACAACAGAACAAAACTGCCCGGTCCTGGACCATCCTCACAATTGTTGCCACGCTTGAGCCCATTGATGCTGCCACTTTGCCAATCCATCTCGCTGGGGGGTCTTCCTCTTTTCTCTGACCCTTCACCGTACCAAACATGATATCCTTCTCTAATGACTGGTCCCTCCTGACAATATGTCCGAAGTATGAGAGACAAAGTTTGGCCTTCTGGCCTCCAAGGAACACTCTGGCTGCACTTCCAACACAGATCTGTTGGTTCTTTTGGCAGCCCATGGCACTTTCAATATTCTCCTCCAACACCATAACTCAAAAGCATCAATTCTTCTATGGTCTTCCTTATTCACTGTCCAGCTTTCACATGCATATGAGGTTATTGAAAATACCATGGCTTGGGTCAGGTGCACCTTAGTCCTCAAGCTGACATCTTTGCTCTTCAACACTTTAAAAAGGTCTTGTGCAGCAGATTTGCCTAATGCAATGCATCGTTTGATTTCTTGACTGCTGCTTCTGTGAGTGTTGATAGTCGATCCAAGAAGGATGAAGTCCTTGACAGCTTCAGTCTTTTCTCCGTTGGTAAGAATGTTATTTATTGATCTCAGTGAAATATACTGTATTAATTTGACAGTTCTATTTTTGTGGGTGGGTATTTGGAAATTTCTATTTTGGATCTATTATAAACAGTGTTGTAGTTCTAGCTCTTATATTTATTTATTTATTTTAAAGTTTTTATTGTGAATTGAGTGAACGTTTAGAGGGGAGATCATTAGTTTTACACTCAACAAATCAGATACTTTGTTTCATTACAATTATTTTAATCCCCTTCACGTACCATTAGTTAACAGTATTTCTCTCTATTCATTTTAGCTTTTTTTTTTTAAACAGTCATACATATATAATAATTTACACCATCAAAGGACACATTATGCAAGTCTCCCTCCTGGCCACCAGCTCTCAGTCCTTCTCTTTCCATGAATCTAGACTCCTCAGCTGTTCCCTCTCTCCATGTCTCCATCTTTGGTGTTGCTGCTTCTCTGGATAGGGTCTCTCATTCCCCTTGTGCTCTTCTCCCTGGATAGTTCCAGGGTCCTCTGTTTATGGAATGTCAGGTTAACTACTCCCGTTTTTGTTACCAAACTTGTGACAGTCACAAGTACTCATAATAACAGTTGTTGTTGTTATGTGCCGTGGAGTCGGTTCCGACTCATAGCGACCCTACACAGGGTTTCCGAGGCTGTAAATCTTTACGGGAGCAGACCACCTTACCTTTCTCCCACAGAACCGCTGGTAGTTTCGAACTGCTGACCTTGCGGCTCGCAGCCCAATTCGTAACCACTACGCTACCAGAGCTCCTTCATAATAACAATTAGTCACTATTGAATCATAAGACTTTTATCCCCATCTCTTTTTACCAAACCCGTCTAGACAAGGGTAAAACTATTCAGGGGAATCTGTCTTCCCCACACACTCTTAAACTAAACTCCCTCTTGAAACTTTGCAAGCCAGTCATTTAGTTCCTTTATCACCCCCTCATTTTAGGTAGCCAATGTCTAAGGTGCCCTTCCCTATCTACCCTATATTCGGAGGGGATAGCATTGATGCTTGATGGAAAGACTCATTTCCTCTCTGTTGGTCTTTTGAGCTACTATCTCCATGAGTATAGGTCAAGTTCATCAAACTGTAGCAGTTTACCCTCGTTTCCTTTATCAAAAATTGTTGTTGTTGTTGTTTTTATCTTCCTCTAGTCAAGTTCTGATTATCGAGTCATCAAGGATAGGTCAGATGGGTATGATCTGCAGGTTTGGGTGTTTCTGTGCGTCTCCCCTCACTTCATATAAATTGGATGTCAGCTATCTTCTTGGATAACTCCTTCACAACCATAACCAGTTAAGTCAACTGTGTTGTGTTGAATTGTGGTGTGTTGATTTCAATTCCTGGTGACCCTGTGTGTTTAGGGTAGAATAATAGTCCATGAGGTTTTCAGTGGCTGTTAAATTTCAGAAGTAGGAGCTTCGGCACAAGTCTCCTGTAGGTGGATTTAACCCTCCAACCTTAAGGTTCATAACTGAATGCTGAGTCATTTGTGCCACCCAAGAAATCAGTGCGCATTTCTAGATAAGCACTGAACTTTCTGAGGAATCACCAAATTGTTTCCCACTAGCAGTAGGTGAGGGTTGTAATTTCTCCATATTCTCATACACACCTGTCCTTTTTTTAAATCTTGTTATTAGAGCCTTTCTGTTGAGTGTGTAGCCAATGTTGTTTTGACTTCTGTTTTCTTAATGACTAATGATGTTGACTATCTTTTCTTGTGGTTTTTGATCATTTCTCTGGGAAAAATGTATTTAAGCTGTCTGTTTTTTAAAGGGATTGCTTATCTTTTTGTTGTTGAGTTGTAAGTGTTTGTTAATAGACTTTACCAAACCTTCTTCAGGTATAAAGTGAAAATATTTCATCTCATTCTGGTGGTTCTGTTTTCTGTCTCATTCTCTTGTTATATAATGTCCTTATGTGCAAAAAAAAACTTTTCGATGAAGTACAGTTTATCCATTTATTTGGCTGCTTGCTTGTCCGTTGGTTTTATATCCAAGAATTCAGTGCCAAATTTAAGGTAACAAAGATTTACCTATGTTTCTTTTTAGGAGTTTTATAGTTTTACTGTTTATATTTAGATGATTGGTCTATTTTCAGGGAACTTTTGTATATGTGGCAGTCCCTTGACAGTCCACACATTAAACATTTAGCTGCCAATAGAAAGGTGGAGATTCTCATCCATTCAGGAGGGTCTCAGGTAATACTTGTTGAACTGTTTATGAAAGACAGTAGTCATCAAAACTCTCTGGAGCTCAGCTCTCCTCTGACACACATGAGGCTATCATGAATTGGAATTGACTGGCTCTCAACTTTTTTTTTTGTTTTAAAGTGAAAATCCAGTTGTTCCAGCACATTTCTTAAAAATATTCTTCTTCTTTTTTTTTTTTGTTTTAAATGAAAATACTCTTTTCTCATGAATGACTTTGGTACTCTTACAAAATGTAAGTTGACCATAGATTGAGTTTGTTTATGGACTGCCAGTTCTGTTGTATTGTTTTATCTTTATTTCAGTAAATTTTAAAAGTCAGAAAATATGAGTCGTTCTATTTTATTTTTTACATAGTTTTGGCTATATGAGACTCTTTGCAATCTGATATGAATTTAAGGATTATCTGATTCATTTCTACAAAAAAAAAAAAAAAGGCACTGGGAGTTTGATTGTGGTAATCTTAGTAGGGTAAGTGAAAAGTTTTACTATCAAAAACCTTTATTCAATGAAAATGTCCAATTGTGAAGCTATTGTTTCTGGATATCTCCTTCATCTAGGTGTATACACTTTTGAAGGTTTTGTTTCCATCTCTTATCCTTCCCCCAGAGTACTCTGCACTCTTTGACGAACACCACATCATAACAGCAGTTTTTACGTTCTCAAATCATGTTCCTTTCCAATGTTCTTTGAATTTGGGGAACACAAAAAAGTCTGAAGGGTGAAGATCAGAATTGTAGTGGAGATAAGTTCAGATTTCTAACAAAATTCTCATAGGTCAGCCTTTGCTACCTTCAAAGAATGAGCAGCTGCATTACTGTGATGGGGCAAAAAAAATTCTTAATACAACTTTCCTGACCTTTTTTCTCACTAATAACAGTTTTTTTTTGTGTTTTCTGAAAAATTCTTTTTAATAAGCCCTATTGTCATCCTGTTTTCTTTGAGAAAATATATGCGAAACAGGAATCGCCATACCCTCTGAACTGACTTCTCTGTCTTGAATTTAATTGGCCCAGTAGTAGTGGCCCCAGAAACCCCTGTTTTGATTTGACCTTTGTTAGAAGGCACCTTTAGCTAACAAGACTTAGACGAATGAATTACTGAGAGAACTTGTCTGCAGCCATAGATTGAGCACAAACACATGTTTAAACACATTTTGTTTGGAGTAAGCCCATGCATGGAACCTGGAACCTTACTAGCAATACTTTTTGACTTACTCTCGCTTAAACCACTTTTAGTAGTGTTTGCATCTCAAGTTTTCCAATACATGAAGATGGAATGTGTTTTAACTGATTTAAGTCTTCATTAATTTTTTTTCTGCAGTATTTTTATACTTTACAGTGTTCAAATGTTTCCCCACCTTAGTTAAAATTTTGTCAGTATTGTTTTAAATGTTATTATAAATGAGATTATTTTCTTAATTTTTCTTTTCATAGTGTTCATTAATGATGTATAGAAACACAACTGACTTTTACATTTTAATGTTATACCCTGAAACTCTTGATGAAATCCTTTTATTAGGTCTATTAGCGTTCATGTGGATTTTATATCTATAGAATCATATCATCTGAAAATAGAGATAGTTTTATTTCCTTTCAGGTTAGGATGCTTTCAATTTGTTTGTCCTGCCTAATTTCTCTGGCTGTGACATCCAGAGCATTGTTGAATAGCTGTGGTGAAAACAGTCATCCTTGTCTTCTTAGTGGGAAACCACCATTGAATATGATGTTGTTGGGTGCTGCCATGTTGATTCTGCTGCATAATGACCCCATACACAACAGAAGGAAACATGCCCAGTTCACAGGGCAAAGTCTCACCATCCTCATTTCAAAGGAACATTCTGGTTGTGCTTCTTCAAAGAAAGACTTGTTTGTTCTTCTGATTTTCAACTTGAGAAATGCTTAGCATGTTCTTCCCTTTTTTGTGTTCTAACTCCATGTCTTTATACATTTCATTATAACACTTTGTCTTCTCGGGATGTCCTTTGAAATTTTCTGTTCTGCTCTTGTACTTCCTCATTTCCTCCATTTGCTTTAGCTTCTCTATGCTCAAGAACAAGTTTCAAAGCCTCTTCTGACATCCATATTCTCTTTTTTCTCTCCTGTCTTCTTAATGACCTTTTGCTGTCTTTCTTCATGGATAATGTTCTTGATGTCTTCCCGCAACTCTTCTGGTTTTCAGTCAGTAGTGTCTAATGCATTAAATCTGTTAATGAGACGATCTGTAAATTCAGGTAGGATATACTCAGAGTGCCATTTAGACTATTGTGTAGTTGTTTTAATTTGCTTTAGCTTCAACCTGAGCTTGAATAGACTGATGGTCTATTCCACAATCTGCCCCTGGCCTTGCTGTCGCTGGTGATATGGGACTTTATTCTTCCTACAGATATAGTCAGTTTGATTCCTGTGGATTCCATCTTGTGAGGTCCATGTATATACTTGCATTTTATGTTGTTTAAAAAAGGTATTTGCAATGAATAACTCATTGGTCTTGCAAAATTCCGTCATGAGCTCTACAACATCATTTCGATCACTAACGGAGTATTTTCCAAGTGTTGATCCTTCCTACAACTTTCACATTACATTCACCAGTAAATATCAATACATCTTTATTTAATGTGTAATCAATTTCAGACTGAACTTTTTCAATTTCATCATCACTGGCTTTAGTGGTTGGTACATAAATTTGGATAATGGTATTAGCTGGTCTTCCTTGTTTGTTGTTGTTGTGAAGTGTTAATTTTCTTTGAGGTTACCTAATATTCCATTAACTTTTCCCTCCATTTAGTGCAGTCTATTTTATCCTGTAATCTACCTGACCTTCTCACCAGCTGGATCTCTGTTCCTACGTGTTTACTTTCTTTTATATTGTAATTGTTTTGATCACAGACTGACCTCCCAGATTCTCTGAGTTTGTTCTTATAGTTTTGTTCGACTCTTCCTTCTGTCAATTTAGTTCTGGGAAGTGCTGCCACGTATGTCAATCTCTGGTTGGTGTCTGTTCTTGTTGGTTCTCGGTCCATAGAACTCCCTTTAGGATGTAGCACAGGGTTGGCTTTGGAAAAATCCCTTAGCTCCTGTTTATCCTGGAATGTTTTGATTATACTGTCATATTTGATCCAGCTTTGCTGGATGAAGGATTCTTGGTTGGCAGTTTTTTTCTTTCAGGATTTTATATATGTCTCCCCATTGCCTTCTTGCTTGCGTGGTTTCTGCTGAGAGCTCTGAGCTTAATCTGACGTGCTTGCCTTTGTATGTAACACTTCTCTTTTCTCTAGCTGCTTTCAAGAGTGTCTCCTTATCTTTGATTTTGGAGAGCTTGATTATGATATGTCTTGGTGATTTTCTTTTGGGGTCTATCCTTCCTGGGGTTTGTTGAGCCTCTTGAATGTTTATCTTTTCACTCTTCAGGATGTTAGGGAAATTTTCTTCCAGCAGTTCTTCAACTATTTCTTCTGTGGAATCTTTATCTTGATTCTTCCTGTTTTGGAATGCCTATAATTCTTAAGTTATTCCTCTTCATGTTGTCCAACATGAATCTTAGACCTTCTTCAGATTTTTTTAATCCTTTTTTCTATTTGCTCTCTGTTTTAGTGGTATTGAGAGATTTGTCTTCCAACTCACTAGTTCTGCCTTCCATCTCTTCTATTGTACTCTTTTATCCTTTCAGAATATTGTCTATTTCTGATATTCTGTTATTGATTGTTTGGATCTCTTTCTGTAGGTTTTGAATTGTTTCCAATGTTGTAGCTATCTTATTTGATTGTTCCTGTAGTGCTTTCCTAACTTCTTCCTTATTTTTCTCAACTCCCTTGTAAAATGTTTTGAAACATTTTATAATAATTTTTCTGAATTCCTTCTCAGGCATTTCCAAGGCTTGCCCTCCTCCAGAATGGAGTCCAGGTCTACCTCTAGGTCATTTGTCTCAGACATTTTATCTTGTTTCTGGACATGTGCTTTTGCTTCTTGGACATGTTTAGTGTTTATCTGTGGCCTTCATACTTAATTGAGTGTGTGTTTTGGTATTTTTTATGCTTTCTGATTGCCTCCAGGTAGATGTGATCAGGATGTGGGCTTCCCTTTTCACTCTATTTATTGCTTAACTCAGAGTAACTTTCACAGGTGTTGTCTGCCACCCTGGTGTATGGCTGTTGGTATTGGTTTTTGCCTGGATTTTGGTGTTTTATATAGTGTGATTGTAGTTTGACTATATGGCAGCAGTTGTATCTCTTCTTGGGTAATATAGGGAGAGAAAGAATCTCCCATAGGCAAAAGTGGGAGCATAAAACAGCAAAATAGCAACAGAAAAAAAACAAAACAAAAAAACAACAACAAAACTAGATTGGATACTGTAGTCTATAATCGCAGAAAGAGGAGAGGAGGGAGAGAAGAAAAAGGCAAAGAAAAAAAATCTGTAGCCTAATATGAGTATGACTGTAATGTCCTCTTTCAGCTTCTTGCCTTCATAGCTGCCTGATAGATTTCAAGATGCCACTGTTGGTTGTTATGCTGCATCTCAGGATTTAATTTAATTTTCAGCCTGTTTTGTTTTTAAACTCTCTTTCCCACTCCACACCCCTTGTTATGGCCTTTTCCCTATTAAAAAACATTTCAGAATCGGCTCTTGGGCTGAGAATATCTGTGTACATGTGTGGCAGAAGAACCCACCAGTGGTGGGGGTGGGGGTGTCCACTTGCTCAGACACCCCCTCTAGTCACCAGAATTATTGTTGTTGTTGTTAAGTGCCGTTAAGTTGATTCCGATCCATAGTGACCCTGTATAGTTTCCAAGGATCAGCTGGTGAGCTTGAACTGCCAACCTTGCAGTTCAAACGACTTTGCAGTCTGGCACATTAACCCACAGGACCACACCAGGACTCTAATAGTCACCAGAATGTTGGTGCGCAAACAGTGGGGAGCCAATGAACAGATACCAAAAAAAAAAAAAAGTAAATCAGAACAAAGCAAAACTGACAAAGTGCATTGTCCACCTTTGCTCCGAGCTTCCCACGACATTATTCCATTGTGGGTCTGCTCCCCCACTTGGTCCTTGCCTTTTGGTCTCGCCCAAGTTGTCGGTTCCGGGCCACTGCGCCCGGCAGATTCAAAAGTACATGATTTTTTACTTTATCTACAAGTTCCACTAGCTGTAAGTCTTCAAACTTTTAAAATATTCCTACCGATGTGGTTCAGCGTTTTGGAGCTCTGTCCTGAACCTGATTCTCTTGGTATTCTGTGGTAACGCTGATGGTGAACTTCACTGCACCTCAACCCTATCCGCCATCCTTGTTGTTGTTAAGTACCATCGAGTCAGTTCCACCTCATAGTGACCCTTTATAGGGTTTCCAAGCATTCTGGTGGGTGTTTTGGAAGGAAGTGAAATTAATTTTTCTCAAAAAAGAAATGATCTTTTGAAGGTGGAAAGTAAATCTTTGATTTGTAGAGGATTTTTCTCCCATCCTTTGTACGTCTGGATGTTATGGACCATAATTATACAGAGAAAGAACATTAGAATGGCTCATCATCAGACTGGAGAGATCAGCTCAGTGTGAAGTCAGATACCAGCGCTCAGGCAGTCTATGCAGACAGCCCAGGGATGAGGCTGATGGCCACACTCTCGAGTAGGACACAACCTGTGTCACCTGCCTGTGAATTCTCAATGCCCTGGGAATATCAGCCTTACCCAGGCTTTTTTACACAGTTTGGGGAAGATTGCTGATTCAGATTATGTGTGCTGTTTTAGGACTTAGTGGTTGTTGATGATGTGACAGTAAACTTTACACAAGAAGAGTGGGCCTTGCTGGACTTTTCTCAGAGGAAACTCTACAAAGATGTGATGATGGAAACTTTCAGGAACTTGGATTCAGGTAAGAATGGTTCCATTTTTCTTATTTGCTTCTTTACGGAGTAAATACGCTGTACACGTGGACCTTTTATAGGATTTGAGTTGAAGAGTAAATTGGAAAACTTGACAGGCATTTTCATTCACCTCATGGAGGCTATTTCATGAAAGTAAAAAGCTATGTGGTACACTGAAGATTCTCTTAGACTTAAAATCTTGGGGTTTTTTACAATTTTCAAATGTAATCATTAGCTTCAGGTATCACTTTAGGGTAAAGAGATTTGTGGTTCAAACCTCATTAGAGTTTTACTGTGTCTATTACAAATTATAATAAATTATTTTATCAAAAATAAACTCATACCTATATGTCCCTATATGTGCTCCTCTGCCTTCCCATATGATTTGTCTTTCTCCAAGAGGACCCTATCAATCACACTATTTTTCTTCCTGAGAAGCAAAGGAAACATTCCAGGGAAATGGAAATAGGACTTATTTAGAGCTGCAGTATCATGGATCACCAGGAAGGCAAATCTTTGGAAGAACCAGGCCTATTTGGCACAGAATAATATTTCAGTAAATCAACTTAAAAAAAATTCATTTGGATTCAGGGTGCTGAAGTTCCACTCATACTTGATCTGCCTTTAATAGAATTTTTCATTCAGTCTTAACGTTTTCTTTGTTTGTAGAGGACCCCAACCTGCTTTGCCTCTTTCAGTAGTAATATCTTTTGCACATTTCTATTAGTTTTCTGTGTTACTCTGCTAGTTGTTGTTGTTGTTGTTGTTGTTAGGTGCCATCGAGTCAGTGCCGACCCATAGTGACCTTATACACAGCAGAACGAAATACTGCGCAATCCTGGGCCAACTTCACTACTGTTGCCATGCTTGAGTCCATCGATGCTGCCACTTGGCCAA